>NC_051063.1:183387716-183601173 GCF_004664715.2 Peromyscus leucopus
GGCATGAGACCTAAAATAGATACCTTTATTGTGGAAAAGAGACCAAGTCTGGGACAAATTTCCATATGGATTCATTATCTTATCTAATACAGGACCCCCTGCCCCATGGAAGCGAGAATATATACTTTTGGTACAGAAAAGAAAATAATTCGTTATGAAAAATACATATAAGACCCTGGATAAAAACAGATAAAGATGTAATGACTGTGCGAAAACATTTAACAAAATATCACCCTTTCCCCTCAGCAGAGAATCGATCCTGGGGAGAAACCCTATGAATATATTGAATGTGGGAGAGCTTCAGCCAGAGCACCCATCTCGCTCAGCATCAGAGAATACACCCAGGAGAAAAACCCTTTGCATGTGCTGGCTGTGGGAAGGCGGTCAGTCAGAGCTCATCTTAACAGCAGGGAGTTCCTACTGGGGAGAAACATTATCAATGTAAGCAGTGTAGTAAAGCCCTGGCCAGCTGGCACACCTTTCTCAGCATCACAGGGAGAGAAACCCTAGGAGCGGAAACGTGGAAAAACCTGCAGGCAGAGTGTGCATCTTGCTCATCATCAGGGTCCTCGTCGGGGAGAGTCATCCCCAGGCGCTTCGTTCTCACTCCCAGGCCACCAAGCCCTGTCCTTTCAGTCTTCTGATGCCTTTTTCCAGTCCACAGTATATCGTCGTAGTGCAAGACACAACTGTGTCTTCTGTGTCTCTGTGACAGTATGAAACTGTTGTCCATCTTGTGCCTCTCAGTGCTTTTCAGCACTGTGACCAGTTTCATCTTTTAAAAATAAAAACATACGATCATGTTTCTTTTCCATTTAAAATACCTTCTTTGAACAATAGACACATTTCAAAGGCTTACTACACAACCCTGGGTATATAGCTAGTGCTAATGAATGTTAGCTACGGAAGTGAAAGTTTCCCTGGCTTCCTGTGGTGGCACATGCTTTTAATCCCATCACTCTAGAGGCAGAAAGTCGGAGGCAGACCGATCTCTGAGAGTTCAAGGACAACCTGGTCTAAATAGTGGGTTCCAGGGCTGCAGAGTGAAACCCTGCCTTGAAAAACAGTTCCTTTATATGGCGCTGTAATAAAAAGACAGTACGCTGGGTGGTGGTGGTGGTGGTGTGGTGGTGGGGTGGGGTGGTGGTGGTGGTGGTGGTGCACGCCTTTAAACTAGCTCTCAGGAGGCAGAGCAGGAGGATCTCTGTGAGTTCGAGGCCAGCCTGGTCTACAAAGCGAGATCCCAGGAAAGGTGCAAAGCTACACAGAGAAACCCTGTCTTGAAAAACCAAAAATAAATAAATAAATAAATAAATAATAAAATAAAATAAAATAAAATAAAGAAAGTAGGCCCAAAAGGAAACCTACAGTTTTGGAGCAGACAGAAGCCTTTGTTCTCCCAGGTGGTAGTAGAGGTGACCTGTGAGGTAAAATTGGTGGTTTACTATTCCTTTTGTAGAATGTAAATACTTAATACAAATAACACTGTTGATGAACACACCTCACTTGGCAGAAAAAGCCAGGCAGAACAGCTTTTGTTGTTGTTAGTATATAGCACTACCAGGGGACAGTATTAGAAACAGGTGAGAAAGCTTCAGGGATGACTAACCGTACACTCAACTGAAAGTGTGGTTCAGTGCTTTAACCTTTAAAAACAGCATAGATGTAGCTGGTGCGGCGGGCACGCCTTTAATCCCAGCACTCAGGAGGCAGAGGCAGGGGGATCTCTGTGAGTTTGAGGCCAGCCTGGTCTACAGAGTGAGTTCCAGGACAGGCTCCAAAAACTACACAGAGAAGCCTGTCTGGAAACAGACAAACAAAAACAAAAAGAAGAAAAAAGAAACTTGAAGGTAGGATTTGTTTTTTACATTTTGGTTTTATGTGTATGTTTTGTTGAGATAGGATTCACATACCATGCAATTTATATAAGCCCGGTCTCATCATATACTCAATGCCTCTATCAAATGTGAAAAGGGGACCAAAAGGCTTCACTTAAAAAGTATGCAGTTCAGGGCTGGAGAGATGGCTCAGCGGTTAAGAGCACTGGCTGTTCTTCAGAGGTCCTGAGTTCAATTCCCAGCAACCACACAGTGGTTCTAACCATCACTAGTGCGATCTGATGCCTCTGCTGGCATAAAGGCATACGTACAGACAGGGCACTCATACATAAAATAAATAAATATATCTTAAAAAACAAATTAAAAATCTATGCAATTCAGTGGCTTATTGTATTCACAAGAGTTGTGCAACCATTACTACAGTCAATTTAAGAATATTTTCATCTAACTAGTACCATGTCCTGACAGTTATCCAAGAATGGATAAGTTTCATTTGTGTGTGTGTGTGTGTGTGTGTGTGTGTGTGTGTGTGCTTGAATGTGTGCATGCATGAAGTTGTATGTATGGCACATCATGTGTGCAAAGTGAGCAACTCTCATGAGTTGGTTCTCTGCTGCCACATCGTGAGATCTGGGGATCTACCTTAGGTTTGTCAGGACTTGGTCTAAACTCCTTTATCCACAAGCCCAAACTGTCTAGAGTATGGGTAGTGTTACTCTGGGTGTGTGGAGCTTCCAGATTTCCTGTGTCTAATGTCAGCTTTTCCCATTGCAGTAGGGAGGAGATGGGCTGACCGAATGTCATTGGGACACTTCTGTCTCTAGAAAAACAGATTCATGCTTTTACACTAGTGGAAGCCTAAGAGATTAAAGATTTAAATGTCAAAGTACAAGGAAAATGAACAGTACTGCAACCATACCTTGAGATGAATTACAGGTATCCCAGAAGATGACATTAGGTTCTTTGATCACACACACAAAAAAAAATTGAAGAAAACAAATGTAACAAAGGGGTGTATTATTATTATTATTGTTGTTGTTGTTGTTGTTGTTGTTTTCAAGACAGTGTTTCTCTGTGTAGTTTTGGTGCCTGTCCTGGAATTTGCTCTGTAGACCAGGCTGGCCTCGAACTCACAGAGATCCGCCTGCCTCTGCCTTCCCGAGTGCTGGGATTAAAGGCGTGTATCACCACCACCACCACCACCGCCCCGGCAATATTCAAGTATTATTTCAGAGCTGGGGATGAGGATCACAAGTAGAAATACTTGTCTAGGATGGGCAAGGCTCTGCACTTCGCCCTAGCAGCAACATTGGCAACTGATGTGGGAATATGCAGTATGAAATATAACCAATTAGTGGAAAATTTCCAGGATCATTTCCTGGAAATGATAATTCATTGATAATCAAGGAAATGTACATTAAAGTGATGATGTATATACCCCCCAAAAGATTTAAATTTGAATTGTAGAGGTATGACAGTCTCCAATATTAGTGATGGATGGAAAATAAGAATTTCAAAAATGTGGGGTTTTTTTTGTTGTTGTTTTTGTTTTTTCACAGAGATAGGGTTTCTCTGTGTAGCTTTGGAGCCTGTCCTAGAACTCCCTCTGTAGCCCAGGCTGGCCTCGAACTCACAGAGATCCGCCTGCCTCTGCCTCCTGAGTGCTGGGATTAAAGGCTTGTGCTGCTGCTGCTGCTGCTGCTGCTGCTGCTGTTGCCGCCGCCACCGCCGCCACCACCACCACCCAGCCTGAAAACATTGGTTTTATATGCTAGTTATAATCCATTCTTAGAAAGTGTACCAAGAGAGGTGGAATAGTTTTTTTTTTTCAACTTGATATAATCTTAAGTCACCTGGGAAGAGAGTCTCACTAAGGTGCTGTCATAAACAGGCTAATCCAATATATGATTGCACTAATTGATGTGGAATACCTAGCCCACTGTGGGTAGCAACATTTTCTGAGCTTGAGTCCTAGACTGCCGAAGTTTGGAAAAAATGAGCTGGATAGTAGGGATGTTTACGTCATTCCTGTCTGCTCTTGACTATCAATGTGATGTGTTTTAAGTTCCTGTCACTTCGAAATTCTTGCTGTTATTCTGTGGTTCCTGGTGGTGTGATCCAGAGAATCTGTGGCCTAGAGTTGATATCCTGAGTAATATTTGAATAAGCATCCCTAGCAATGTTATTATTTTGAGAATTGCTGCAATTGTTAAAAGCTTGTCGGAGGAAGACATACATCTTTATTCCTTCTACAGAACACAGTGCTACCAAGGTCAGCTGTATGGAGGTATAGGGTACAGGAGGACTTATAAACTCCTCATGATCAGCGCTCTCGTTGCCATGCAGAAGATGTTAGGACAAGCCATGCACATTGGAAATTTGGTTGGAGAAGAAACGAGAGGGAGAAGATTCTAAGCCTGAGGAGTAGCTCTGAGCAAGTTCTGTTTGGCCCTTCTATCCTTCCAATTCCTCCTAGAAATGAGAAAATATTGAGACTCACAGTTTGATGGGTTAGTCAGCAAAAGAAAATGCTTCAAGGGGTGGTATGATGGCTCAGCAGATAAAGGACACTTGCTGCCAATCCTGATGACTTGAGTTCAATTCCCTGGACGCACATAGTGGAAGAAGAGAACCAACCCTCTCAAGCTATCCTCTGACCTCCACAATATAAGTTAAAGACATTTAAAAGTGTTAATGCTGCACTACAAGTGGGTTCTGCTCTCTGGGGCATTTTAGGACAGGTTCCTTATATCTTTGCTGCTGGACCACTCCTCAGGGACATTCCTGGTGACAAATCCTTGTTCATGCAGGCATGTATTCATTCACTCATCAGTTTTCAGTTTGTGGGTGGATTCATTCCAGTGACTTGTCCTTAAAAGCCTGCACAATTTAAAGCCAACATAATTCAAGACCAATTCTGACAGAAAATAGTATGTCTGTTCTTCATCAAAAGTAGTACAAAAGATAACAAAGGAACTTAAAAAAATAGTATGGGTTACATTTTAAAGTATAGCTGCCTGAAGCATTTTTAAATTGCCAACTTTTATCATTAAAATACCACTCAAATGTTCATAGTAATATGTAGTCATGATATACCTCTATAGACATTGCATCTCTGTCTCTTTTTTGAACATGTAGGTGTGTGTTGTGTATATGCATGTTTGACTGTGCATGGGTGCTTATATGTGTAAAGGTGCATGTGTGTGGAGGACCAAAGTTGATGTCACATGTCTCCCTGAAGTACTCCCCACCTTTGTATTTCAAGGCAAGACCTCTTGCTGAACCCAGAGCTCACCATTTTGCATAGTCTGGCTAGTCTGCTTGCTTTGGGGAAATCCCTCTCTCTGCTTCCACAGCACTGGAATTCAGGCAGGCTTCCATGCTCACTTGGCATCACATGGGTGTGGGAAATCTGAATAACAGTCCTCACACTTGCATGGTGAGTGCTTTACTTATTGAGCATTTCCTTAGCTACCAGAAACCACACCTTTCTTGTGACCCTCCCACCCCACAACGTAAAACAAAACAAAACAAAACAAAAATCCCTAAGAACTCATGGGGGCACTTTCAACCCCATTACACTTAAGATAATCAACAGCCTCAACCTGGTTCAGGTCTTTCCTTCTGTTTCTTTTTCTGCATGCCCTCTAAGGATGTTTTGGAAAAGCTGTTAATAAATCTTATGGAGGGTGTAGCAAGGCCCTAACTGTCCTGAGAACTAAAGGTGCCTCTTTAAAGTGACTCTGCAATTTTTGTCTTAATTAGCTCTTGTCCCACGCTCTCCACAGTCCCCAGTGAGCTGTTTCCAAGCAACAGCAAGGGTTTTTACTATACGGGTAGTTACTTAAGGTTTCTGTATGGGAGGATAAGGAAACCTCTCTGTTACACTGTATAAAATCAGTACCACATGGGCTGGAGAGATAGCTCAGAGGTTAAGAGCACTGACTGTTCTTCCAGAGGTCCTGAGTTCAATTCCCAGCAACCACATGGTAGCTCACAACCATCTATGAGATCTGGCACCCTCTTCTGTATACATAATAAATAAATCTTAAAAAAAAAAAAAAATCAGCACCACAGTCAGGTCTTGCAGTTGAAGTTAGGAGCAATTCCTGGCGCCATGAGTCAGCACCGCGGACAGCGCAGGCAGCCAACGTTTCGGTTCCTCGCGCGCTGCTCTGTGGTTCAGAACCACGGACAGCGCAATCCCCACCAGCCATTTGATCTCGGGCTGTGGCGGGTGGTTCAGCACCCCGGACAGCGGCCTGTAAACGACGAGGGCGCTTGGTTTCAGAACCGCGGACAGCTCCCCCTGAAGGGGTTTTAGTTCTGACAAATACCTTGTGACTGTTCAAGCATTACAGGGCAGCGGTTGCTACAATGTTTGTGTGGGAGGCTGGCTCTTCTCTCCCATCTCCCGAACGTGTTAGAACCAGGGACAGTTCTAATACCTGCAAATGGTTCAGCAGACAGTGCGTATTCCATTGGGTTAGCACTGCAGGCTGGTCCAAGGGGACTTTCAGCATCAGAGGTCATTTTGTAGCATTTTTAGAGCACTGTCCTGAACTTTCTCTCCCAACCTCCCAGTCGTAGAGTTTCTGGTTGGAGATATTTGTATCCTTGAAGGACATGCTGGACCATACCCACAGAAGTGCAGGTATCCAACAATTATGCCACCAATGAAACTCTGGGTTTTCTCTGCAAACAAAATAAAAACCCTGATATCACTCAATGTACTACCCGACACTCAGTTTCTCAGGCTCATAGACCCAATCTTCCTAGATTCATCCCTGTTTTTATACCTCAAAACCTATCTGCCTGTCAGCCTTATCAGCTCCACCAGTAGCATGTATCCTGAATATATCCACATCTGTCATCTCCATGACCACTGTATTTCAGGCCACCATCACCTCCCACCTTGGTTACTACAGGAGCCTCTCACACAACTTTTCTATCATGATCCCTTCTGCTGCATTCCCCACACAAGAGATTTTGGACACACTTTCACAATGTAAATTAGAGTAAGTCTCAGCACTGTTCATTACTCTGCGAATTCTTCCCAAGCAACCCATAATCAAATCCAGGGACCTTCCTGTGCTTGCAAGATCCTGAACGCCTTTCTGAACTTATATCTCACTTCTGTCCCTGTCTAGCCACTCTGCCCACATTGACCCCTTTATTGAACCCTTTGTATCTTTAATGATTCATTCTACCATGGATTCTTGTTTAGCTGGTTCCTTCCCATCTTTTAGGTATTAGTTCAAGGTGTCACATTTTGAAATGTCTTCTCTGGGCTGTAGTAGCTCAGTGGAAGAACACTTGCCTAGCATGCCTGAGACCCAGTTTCACCTCCAGCAACCCCCAGTCCTACCACTAAGAGAAAGAGATGATAGATAAATAGATTGATGATAGATAGATAGATGATACATAGATAATAGATAGAGATAAATGATAGATAGATAAATAGATGATAGATCGGTACATAGATAAATAGATGATAGATAGATGATAGATAGATAGATGGTAGAGATAGATATATACCCTTAGAGTCACTCTTATACTGGCCCTTTTCATGGACTTTAGTATGAATTACGTTTTACTGCTTCATGTGCCTGTTTGTGTACTTCTGTCATTAGGATGTACCCTTCTAGCCCAGCAAGATAACTCAGTGGGTAAAGGTTATTGCTGAAAAGCCTGATGACCTGAGTTCAATCCCTGGGACTCATTTGGTCGAAGGAGAGAACCAACTCTAGCAAGTTGCCTCTGACTTTCACAAGCACACCATTTCATTCACATGTGTGCATGCACACAACTCAATAAAAACATAAATGTAATATATATTTTAAAGAACATACACTTCAGACACTTATTATCCTGATCACCAAGAAAAGGTTTACTACCTATCAATTGTTTAATAAATATTTGCTGAATGGATGGTTTAAGTTAGTGAGTGAATGATATCCTTATATTTATATTGATCAGCCTTTTGTCAGTTAATCATGGAGCCCCAACAAGATGTCAAGAGGACTCATAACTTGGTCAAATCATGGCCCAAGATTTGATGATTGTGTTGTGATTCCCAGATAAACCCATCTTCCTAACTTGGTAATTCACTGGGAAGAATTGAGGAGTCATCATCATGTGGTCTTCGTACTCACATACTAGCAAATCATGATGATTTGTTACAGTGGAAAAATACACAAGATGCCCATCAAAGAGTGAAATGTTTTCACTCTGCCTCTTGATTTTCTGTGAAGCCATTCATGGTACAGCATGTAACAGCAGGGCCATGCAGAGTAAAGACCAGTGCATGGTGGCACACACCTCTAATCCAAGCAATTCCGAGGCAGAGGTAAACAGATCTCTGTGTTTGAGGCCAGCCTGGTCTACATGGTGAGTTCCAGGCTAGCCAGGGCTAAATGGTGAGAGACTGTCTCAGGTAGGGGGCAGTGAAAGAAGGGAAGGAAGAGAGAGAAAGAGACCCCAGTGATGGAATCTATCACGTCAAGTAGTGGCGTACAGCTATGGTTAATCTACTTTCCTTTTATGTCCATTCAGGCCATGACACAAGAAGCCGCCCTCCGCACATTGGAATGCACTGCAATTTCCCTGTAAAGGCATTTTGCATGGGACTAGTCGGGGATGCTTGTAATGGAAACTACTGGGGAGCTGAGGCAGGAAGAATCACAGGTTTCAAGCCCTGCTTGGCTACAGAGTTAGTGCAAAGGCAGTCTGGGCAACTTAGTGAGACCATGTCTCAGCAAGTTAGAAAGGGGACCGAGGATACTTAGTAGGTAGAGTACTTGCTTACTCTGTTATCATGCATGAAACCCTCGATTCGGTTCCCAGAACTGCAAACAAACAAACAAACTCACTTCTTGTCTTAGTTAGAGTTTCTGTTTCTATGAAGAGACACCATGACCACAGCAACTCTTATAAAGTAAGCATTTAATTGGGCCAGTTTACAGGTGCAGAGGTTTAGTCCATTATAGCCATGGCAGGAAGCATGGTGGCACACAGGCAGACTTGGTGCTGGAGAAGGAGCCAAGAGTTTACATCTGGATTGGCAGCAGCAGGGAGAGGAGAGGGAGAGGAGAGAAGGAGAGGAGAGGGAGAGGGAGAGGAGAGGAGAGGAGAAGGGAGAGAGAGGGAGAGGGGGGGAAGAGACGGAGGAGGGGGCGAGAGCCTGGCCTGGCTTGAGCATTTGAAAAACTCCACCTCCACTCAGTGGCACACTTCCTCCCACAAGGCCACACCTCCCAATGCCATTCCCTAAGCATTCAAATATATGAGCCTATAGGGGCCAATCTTATTCAAACCACCACACTTCTGAAAAGGTTTGAGGAAAACAAATTAATTTAAAATAAAAATGCTAAATAAGTGAGAAACGGTAGCACACACCTGAAATCCCAGCTCTTGGGAGGTGAAGTCAGGAAGACAGTTCAAGGTCAACCTTCAGTTTATAGCAAGTTTGAGGCCAACTTGGGCTATATGAGGCTTGTCTCAGGAAAAAACCCAAATGGAAAATAAGTGGAATAAATAGCATTATGAGTTTACACTGTAAGCAGCCAGGAAGGTGGTATCTTATCACTCATGGAGAAACGTGACCAAAGGTGAGGAAGGAAGTGTGAAAGACTGAAGTGTGGGTCAAGTTAAAACAGTGGTGTAAGACTCTAGACACTCTCTTTGCTGTTCTTACGCTTTTCTTTCTCCCTGCCCTCTTTTTGAGACAGTGTTTCTCTGTGTAACAGTTCTGTCTGTCCTGCAACTCATTTTGTAGACCAGGTTGGGCTCGAACTCAGAGATCTGCCTGCCTCTGTCTTCTGCCTTCTGAGTGCTGGATCAAAGGTGTGTGCCACCACTGCACAGTATATTTATTTATTTATTTTGGTGCTTTTTCCTGCATTCATGACTGTGTGAGGGTGCCAGATTCCCTGGACTGGAGCAACAGGCAGTTGTGAGCTGCCACGTGGATGCTGGGAACTTCCTCTGGAAGAGCAGCCAGTGCTCTTAACTGCTTGAGCCATCTCTCCAGCCCTCTTACCTTTCTCAAAGAGATCACCTCCCAAGGAATTTGCTCCATGAGATTATTTCATGCAGGCCCTTCTTCTTTCTTCTTCTTCTTCTTCTTCTTCTTCTCTTCTTCTTCTTCTTCTTCTTCTTCTTCCTCTTCCTCTTCCTCTTCCTCTTCCTCTTCCTCTTCCTCCTCCTCCTCCTCCTCCTCCTCCTCCTCTCCTCCTCTTCTTCTTCTTCTTCTTCTTCTTCTTCTTCTTCTTCTTCTTGTTTTTCGAGACAGGGTTTCTCTGTGTAGCTTTGCACCTTTCCTGGAACTCACTCTGTAGCCCAGGCTGGCCTCGAACTCACAAAGATCCGCCTGCCTCTGCCTCCCAAGTGCTGGGATTAAAGGCGTGCGCCGCCACCACCGCCCGGCTCAGGCCCTTCTTCTAAGAGCTCTCAAGATCAAAACTAGAGTTCTTGCCTCTGCTAAGAACCCGTGTTCAGTAGTTATCACAGGGACTGGGGAAATGGCTTGGTGGGCCAAACGCTTGCTGTGCAGGCATAAGAACCTGGTTCAAATCCCCGGCACCCGTATAAAAGCCACGTGTGTTAGCATGTGCCTGGAAACTCCCAGTGTTGGCAGTGATGGGTGCGGGAGACTGATGGATCAGGGACTTATTCTCCGCAAGTACACGTGTGAATGAAGGCACCTCCCTACACCCCTACACACACACACACACACACACACACACACACACACACACACACACACATACTTACATACACACACATCCCTACACACCTATACATACATACATACATACACACACATACACACACACACTACCACACACACATACTTACATACACACACTACATACACAAAGAAAAAAATTAAAAATAATTTGATGGAAACTTGTTGCTTATTTATGTATTTGGTACATGTATGAAGGTCAGAGGATCTTTCCTTTCACCATGTGTGTCCTGGAGATTGAA
Source organism: Peromyscus leucopus (assembly GCF_004664715.2). Taxonomy (NCBI): domain Eukaryota; kingdom Metazoa; phylum Chordata; class Mammalia; order Rodentia; family Cricetidae; genus Peromyscus; species Peromyscus leucopus. The sequence goes on from NC_051063.1 coordinate 183,398,546, forward strand.
CTCAAGTCTTAGCAGCAATCACCTCTTCCCGCTGGGCATCTCGCTGGTCCCTGGTGGGAATAATGAGTACTAACTCATTTAACCCCCAGAATAACCCTCCAAGGCAGGAACTATTCTTGCCTCCCCTTTTCTTTTTCAGGCAAAGAAACTGAGGTCCAGTTAATCAGCATCCTTAAGCTGTTCACTAGTACATGCTTGATCTGTGTCTGGGGACCCGCCTTGTGAGCTCTCATGGCTTCATGAGGGATGAGCGTCGCCCCTCATCTGTCCTTTCCGTAACATCTGGACACTAAAGGAGATGGTGGCAACTGAATAGAATGTTTTATTTTGCAATTCATTTCTACTCAGATCATATCCGTGGAATGGCTGGGGACTCATCTCCTCGTGTCTCTCCACAACGACAGAACAATGCAATATAAATAATATTGGTAAATTGTCACATAGTTGAAAAATATTAATTTTGATTTTTGACAATTTCATACATGTATAGAATATATTCTATTACTCTCTCCCCTTGCTTTCTCTTATCTCCCTCCTCTGCCTATCAAGCCGTACCCCATGCCCAACAGTTCCCAGGTTCATGACTGTTGGTTTTGTTTTGTGATCCATTATCTCAACAATGGCACTCTCCACTGGAGCCTGGAAGGGGGTCGCCAGGGGTCACACGTCAGAAGGCAATGACTTCCCTATTCTCCGAATCAAACAGGGTCTCGACCCACAGGTTGAGAAACCACCCATTTAGCGCCTATTAATTTGTGGGCGTGTCTGTGGGGGGGATTTTCTTGATTGTTAACTGACTCAGGAGGCCGATTCACTGTGGGTAGCGTCATCTCCTGATCAGATTCTGTGCGGTATAGGAAAGCTAGCACGCTGGATTGTGATATAACTTTATTGCTCCTTAACTCCGCACGGAGGGCCACTCCACTTTGGCTGGACCCTCAGGGCCTATACTACCTACATCCGCTCCTCTGCAACTACACCACGGGCCAGCGGTCTCTGTCAGCCCTCCAATCTGTCTCCAGTTCTTTCTGAACGCAGGCTCCGGGAGGAGAGGCGGAAGAAAGAAGGCCGCCTCCTTCTCTTCCCCTCCACCCCCACCTCCCACCTCCCACCCACAGCCTCCGCGGCTGCGCAGCCGCTGTCCTTGCAGCTCCAGAGCTCCGCAGTGCCTGGCAGGGTCCGGTAGGGGAGGGTGAGTCCTAAGAGGGACCCCCATGTTTGGGAAGGGGGCGGGAGATTGGGTTGGGGGCGTGGGCATGATCCGGGGAGGCGCATTCTTGTGTGACTGTGTGCATGAGTGTGTCCATGCGTGGATCTGGGGTGGGCGGGTTCGCAGCACAGCTGCTCTTAGGTCTGGGGTCTGCGAAGGGAGGGTCCCCAAAGCCACGTGGGAGGAGACGGCTGGAAAGGAGGGGGCGTCTTACCAGGTTGGGTCCGTTTATCTGCTAAACCTGATCCGTTTACCCGGTGCCTATACATCGCACATGAATTTCAGCAACCAGGGAGAAGGGACCCTGCAGGGAGATTGCGCTCAGGTGTCTGTGTTCGTTCGTAGGTGTGTGCACGTGCACATCATCTCCCGGAGGGGAGGAGGGTCCCCAGTCTCTGTAGTTGGGCTTGCTGCCCCTGGGAGTCTGGCCGCGTGTGCACCTGCGCGTGTGTGCATTGTGTCTGTCCTGGGCTCAGTGTGTGTGTCCTGCAACAGGCAAGGAGCATAGGATGTGAAGTCCCAAAGGTGCGGGGTTTAAGGGCAGCCCCAACTCTCCTGAGCTCGGAGGCTGTGTGGGCAATGGAGCCATAACTGTTAACTACTCAGCAGACCTGAAAATCAGGACGTTCATCCAGGAAACAGTGCCTCTATTACTGTTGTTGTTATTATGATGATTAATATTACCATTATTATTTTTACTATTATTACCATTATTATTACTACAATTATTACCATTATTATTACTACTATTATGACGATTTCCCTTGCTCTTACTACCTCTCATCCTTTCGCCTCAGCGGTGATACGTTTTCTAATTCATCAAGACCCCAGGGACTGTGAGATGTAAATCCCCTGATACTGTCTCTCTTCTTCTCTCCCCTTCCATCCAATGCACCTGCAGGGTCTTCTAATCCCTGCCCCCCGGGTTTCTCCCTGTGTCGCTGACTCCTACCTGCCCCTTCCTTCCTTCCTTCCTTCCTTCCTTCCTTCCTTCCTTCCTTCCTTCCTTCCTTTCTTTCCTTTTCTTTTTTTCTAAAAATTACGTTTATTTGTGTGGGAGCATTCAGAGGACAAATTGTGGGAATTGGTTCTCCTGGGAATTGAACTCAGGTGGCCAGGCCTTGGCAGCAAGTACCTCTAACCCACTGAGTCATATTATCACCCTGTCCACTCCACACCTGTGTTTTCTTCGCTAGCTCTCTGCTTCTCAGCCTAACCCCATGATTAATCATGCTTCATATTGAAAGTAAAGCAATAAACAAAACCCAATCTTAGGATCCTCTAACACTCTTTCCCATCAATGTTCATGTAACAGTCCTGCACGCACACACACACACACACACACACACACACACACACACACACACACACACTCTCTCTCTCTCTCTCTCTCTCTCTCTCTCTCTCTCACTCACACAGTACATTTTTATATCTCAGACTAGTCTCGAAATTCACTATTCACCCTGACCTGATCCCGCTACCTCCTAAGTGCTGGGGTGGGGTCGCAAAGGAGCATCCTGGTTGCTGGTTATGCAGTGCTGGAGACTGAGGCTGCTGCCCGCTACATTGCCTCATTGCCTACCTCTGTTTTTCCTCCATGCCGGAAGTCTTGTCTTTTCACACTCCCTGCAACACACACCCCACCCCTTACAGATGTTGCAAACTGGCAGCTCAAGGGTCTCCCTAGGTCAGATATTGCTGTTTGGGCTCATGGGGTGTTTCTTTCTTAAGCGTTTGAAATCATGGGCATTTTAAATCGTAGACCTGTCTCAAAAAGAAATAAATAAAAACCAGAAGAAAGGAGGCCAAGAGAGGGATAATATTAGGCGACGAGGAAGGGGAATGTAGGAAAAAGGACATGAGTTAGACAGATGGTATAAAACTACTTTTTCCCCCTTTCTAGTTTTAACTTTTTCATAGTTTTTTTTTAATTTTTATTTTATCCATGATGGATAAGTGAATTCCACTTTCCAGGTATTGAAGAAGTAAAAGTCATAACATACAAGTAACTATCCAACTAGCTAACTAAGGTAAGTACTATTAAGTAGTAATTGCAAAGCCCTTACTTAAATGAAGCGAGCTGCTTGGGGCAGCCACTTTCTGTACAAAAGCGTCACTGAGCTGTATAGAGTTGGGGGGCTGGGCATGTGTTTGAGTGGAGTCCTTAAACCGGCTGTATTTGCGAGTTAATTAGAATATATATACTGATTTTATTTAAATATTTTAAAAGTGCAAAAGATGTCATCTTAAAAAAATTTTTTTTTTTCAGTCTCCTAAGAAATCGACGGTGATAGCCTTGTATCCCAGGTCTTTGCCGGGCTGAAGGGCCAAGGCAGCTCCTCCCGAAAAGACACTTGATGGATCGTTTGCTACGACGATCCTGGGTGCTCCCTATTGTTTCTTCCAGGCTGCGCAATGCCTGTTTGTTTCTATTTTCTTTGTGATGCAGAAGCACTCTTCCGGATTTGCATTTTGTTTTTCAGCTGCAGAACTGAGAGCCTTCGGGAGGCTCTTGCTTGATTTATTTTATTCTTGTGCTGTGCTTTCTGACGAGCTCTGGAGGTGTTTGCAGTCTGATTCCTGGTGCCAGCATTTCCATCCGCCGCACAGTCATGTCTGCTGCTCAGTTTGGCCCTTCCTGCTCACCTCCAGGATATCAGTAGCCATATCGAGGGGGACATCCAGTTCATCCATAGGCTCTCGGGACTCCGCAGGGCCTGGCCCAAAATTTGTTGAGAACTATTTGGGAAATTTTATATCCAGTTAAACACCCATGGGTGGCAAGTATTTGTGGAGATGTAATGTTTAAATTAAAGTTAGCCTTGAAGGAAGGGCGGCACTCCAAGCCGACGACGCCAGGAGAAGGAACGTACCCCTTAAATTCTGTTCAGCAGGTGTTCTGTCCCTGCAGAAATCTCAAAATGCCTCTGTGAGGTGGCTGCTTTCAGGGATGAGCAAGCTAAAGCTCAGAGAGGTTGTGTGTCCCAGGACACACAGCGTGGGCACGGCAGAGAGTGTCGCAGACACATTTCAAGGGCACGCAGTTAGCTCCATGCTGGCTTTACCTGCTACTGATAATGCTTGAAAAGTTTCTGCACCCGGATAAGCCTCTCCGCCGCCGCCGACGCAGCAATCCTGAATTAGAAAAAGCCCCGGTTTAACGGGTAATTCCCGGGTGATTCTCCAGCCACCCCCAGAGAGGAGACAGGGACGAGAGACCGAAAATCCATTGTCTCTTTTCTGGGGTGAAGTTTAAATACCCCAGGGGAGGAGCTGTGGTTGGTGGGACTTTCTGAGGAGCGGGGTCTGGGCAGAGAGGTGGGGCTTCCATCAGAACAATGCTCAGCAGCCTGCAAATTCCAGCCATTCTCTCCCCACGGGGCTGGCAGTTCTTAAAAATTGGGTGTTTGGGATTCTAACTTCGGCCTTCATATATTTAATTGTAAATATTTAACATATATATATTTGTGTGTGTACATATGCATATACATGTGTAGGTCCATACAATTTATATGCATGTAAGTACATATTTCAAGTTAATCCACACCTATCTGCATTGTATAAATGAAGCATCATTTATTTAATCATCTTCTTGTTGATAGATATCTAAGTTGTAACGCTTTGTTTGACCTTTCTGAGACAACTCTTTGTCTAAGATGACCTCAAGTCTGAGACCCTATCTTGGCCTGCAGAATTTTGACATTGACCACACCCAGTGGTTGTCAATATTTAAGTCAGGGTCTCTCATAGCCCAGGCTGTTGTATTGACCTCACCTCGTAGACGAACTTCTCTTCCTCCTATATCCACTTCCTGAGTGCTGGGGTTGGATGTCTGTGTCACCACAGTTTACGCCCAGTTTGTGCAGTACTGGGGACTGATCCCAGCACTTTGTGTGTGCTACGCAAGTGCTCTACCAACTGGGCTACACACCCAGCCTCAGCTGTAATACTTTCAACATGTCTGCATTGTTTAAAAATTAACTACGTGTGTGCGTGTGTGCATGCAGGCACCCTCAGAGGCCAGAAGAGGATGTCCGGTCCCCTGGAACTGGAGCTATAGAATATTGTGAGCTGTCTGATGTGGGTGCTGGTAACTGAACCTGGCTGCTCTGCAAGAGCAGCCAGTGCTTGTGACTCTCCAATTCCAGTTACCCATAACGGTGCATATAGTAGCTCCAACCATGAGTACAAAGAGCTTTGTGTTGTTTTCTGTATCTCTGTGTGATGTATGCAAGTGTGTGTAAACAGAAGCCCATGTCGGCACACACAAAGGCCAAAGGATGTTTTCCTCAATTCTTCTTTGCCTTATTTATTTTGAGGCAGGGTCCTTTGCCAAGACTGGTGGATGCTCACTGTTTTGGCTACACTGGCTGACCAGCAGGCCCTTGGAATTTTGTCTCTGTCCCTCCTCCAGTGAAGGGGTTACAGATGTGTGTGCTGCCTGGCATTTTTTTTTCTTCTTCTTTTTTAATGTGAGTGCTTGGGATTTGACCTCAAGTCCTTACGTTTCTGCAGCGTGCTCTACCCACTGAGCTATGTACCAGGCCCGGGAACAGCTTTGTTTTGTGAATATAGACAGAGGAGTGGCAGCTTCCACAAACATGTGGATACAGGATAATTTCCCTCTGTCATGCGTAGGTGCTGAGGATGGGAACATCACTTGTGGGGGTATGCATATGTTTAGCCTTAGCAGATGGTGTGGTGGGGTTTTACTAAGTGGTTGTTGGGCTAACAGACACTCCCACCCGCACCGTGAGCCAGCTTGCTTTTAAAATCTACCTCTGAGAAGAAGGGAGATTTTACATCACAGTGGGAGAGGGAGTGCCTGCCGGTGGGCGCCTCTGTTCCTTTTTAGGGTTCTACAGTTATTGAGGATTACTATGAAAACGAGCACAGTGAAAGTAAGCAAATACCGGCCGTGTTCTGACAAGGGCCGTCTCAGTGGCCCCTGAAGCTGCTCCCCACTTCCCAACTAAGGGGCACCCCAACAAGGGAGAGGCTAAGGACACCGCTGCTGAGCGTGGCATCTCACGCCTGTAACCTCCGTGTCCAGGAGGCAGCAGCAAGAGGGTCAGGAGTTTGAGGCCAGCCTGGGACATATAGTGAGTTCGAGTCTACCCTGAGCTAATTGGCAGTGTCTCAAAACAAAGCTCGGGCTGGTGAGCCGGCTTGGAGAGTAAATGTGCATGCCGCACAAGCCGGCGACTTGAGTCCCATTCCTGGATCCCACGGTGAAAGGAAAGAAGCTGTGTGTGTGCGTGCGCGTGCACACGCACACACACACACACACACACACACACACACACACACACACAAAATAAAAATTTAAAAAACGAGCCAACAAAGCAAACAACAGATACATTGGCACCAAGCTGAGGTATTCTCTTTGATTCCTGTTGAGAGCAACTGTTTCGTTTTTTTGTTTTTCCTTCCAGGAATTCCTGGATGGTCTAAAATCTTTGCCAGTACCCCTTTGGATGTTAGACTAAAGTACAATAAATATTTTTGTTCCGCAGCATCTCTGGTGGTTAATCTTGTCAGCTAAATTACCATTTACGATGGCAATTTAGAATCACCATGGAAACCCTGTGGGCATGTCTAAAAGGATGTTTCCAAATAGACTTAACTAATTAGGAAAAAGCCTACCCTGAATATAGGCACCTGCAGTCCATGGAGTGGGGTACGGGACTGAATAAAAAGGAGAAAGGGAGTCGAACACTGGCCTCCGTCATTCTCTGTTTCCTGACTGGGCGTGCAATGTCACCAGCGACCTCATTCTCCTGCAGTGGTGCCCCCTCCCATGATAGGTCATGAGCCAAAGTAATCCCTTCATTTTTAACTGCCGAACCATCTCTCCAGCACCCTGCCGTCATTCTAGCAATCGGCACCATGCCTAGCACGATGATCCACTAGCTGACAATGGGTCTGTCCGTCCTTAGGTTTTGAATCCTGTGCCTGAGGAACACCCCAGGACGCTGACACGGAGAAGTCAAAGGCTGCCTTGGCAAGGCCCGCCTCCTCCCGAGGAGATGCAGGGCCTCGGGCCTGAGCAGGTACAGGGACTGCTACCTCCGGACGGCAGGGCCTGGGAGAATCCATGCCCACCCACCTTCCCCAAGGACTGGGAGGCTGTGGATGTCGGGGCCTTGAGCTGCGACAGCGATGAGAAAGGTGAGGGGTCCTGTGGGAGGTGGGCAAGGGAGATGCCCTTGACGGAACGTAGGGAGAAGCCGAACGTGCATTCTGTCACTCACTGAGGCCACAGACACAACGTGCGGAATGCTGAATTGGGCAGCTTTTGCTGCGTAACAAGTCACCCCATCATTTAGTTGCTTAATGCAACAAGCACGTATGGGTTCATAATTCTGTAAGTCAGCCATTTGATGTGACCTCGGGGGGACATTTCTCCTGTTACCTGTTTCTGCCTGTGAGGTCACAGGGAGCCGGCCGACTCACACACTGGGTGGACTGACTAACTCGATTGTGTTGAGCCCTGTGTCTCCAAGAGTTTTACTCTCATGGGTCCTTGGAGGGTGGTGAAGAACAGGGAATGCTGGGATGCCTAAGCACTTAAACTTTTAAAAAGTGTGTGTGTGTGTGTGTCTATGTGCAAGTGTGTGCAGGCACCCACAGAGGTCAGAAGAAGGCACAGGGATGCTTTAGAGTTGCACGGAATTGTGAGCTGTCAGGTGTAGTTTCTGGAACTGAGCACATGTCCTAAAGAGTAAGCAGAGCATATACTTTCAACCACTGGGCATCTCTCCAGCCCTCCTAACCAGTGAGCATCTCTTCAGCCCTCCTAGGCACTTTTAATGCCTTTGCTAGGATCTTGATCCTAGGTTATTGGTCAAAAATATGGCCTGTGAGGGAGGGACTGCTGTGTGAAACTTTTCATAGGGAGACATCTCACACACACACACACACACACACACACACACACACACACACAACCCCTCACCTCAGATAAGGGAACCCACGATGAAGGTTACTAACAAGAGCATGGATGGGAAGAGGTCAGAATGTGTTGTTAAACCCACAATGAACAATTCAGGCCCTCCTCTCTAATAATATACAGCTCAAATGTCAGAAGTGCTGAGGGCATTAAACCTGCCTTTTTTAAAAAAAAGCTGTTTTCCAGAATGAATGGTGGGTTTAGGAAATCAAGAGTGAAAGGAAAGAGGTCAGTTAAGAGAGACCCCTGGGCCAGCATAAGGACGCTTGCTGCCAAGGCTGATGACTTGAGTTTGATCTCGGGGACCCACATGGCAGAAGGCTAGAACTGACTCCCACTGTCCTCTGACCTCCACAGGTGTGCTACGGTGTGTGCCTCCACTCACCCACCAAAATGTTAGAAGAAAAAAAGGAGACTTTAAACTGTGTGCGGTAGCTGACTCTTGTAATTCAGTACTTGGGAGGCTGAGGCAGGGGAATTGCTCATGAGTCTGAGGCTAACCTGGATTCGATAGAGAAGATTTCCAGGCCAATCTGGGATAAATAAAACTCAAGAGTCTCTGCCAGCTTCATTCCGCTTTGGATTGAGAAGGATGCATAGGTTGTAACTGTGTTGAAAATTCTTCCCTGGAAGCTTCTCCCACAGAAGGCAGGGAGACTCCTAGAGTAATTCTTGCTCTCTGCTCCCTCCTTTAGATCTTGGCTGGAAGCTGGCCAGGGAGCTTTTACCTTCCGGACAGGTGAACGAACAGAGGAGCCCATCAGATGGACCAGTTTAAATCATGTAGTCAGCTGCAGGGTCTGAATTTAGTCCTGACATGTTATCAGCCCCACATGAACCGTGTGTGTGTGTGTGTGTGTGTGTGTACATGTATACCTGTGTGTGAATACAATGCACATCTGTGTGTTTATGTGTGTATGTGTTTGTATATGTGTGTATGTGTGTTTGTATGTATATATGTGTATCTGTGTGTGTGTGTGTGTGTGTGTGTGTGTGTGTGTGTATGTACATGTATATCTGTGTGTGTGCTAGGTCATTAGTAGACAAGGGATAGGATGCCATGGAGAAAGCAAGCGGAGCCTCGCTGAAGTGTCCTGGTTGCTCACTAGCAGCTCTTCTCTCCTATTTCTTTGTCTTCACAGATGTGTCTTCTCAAGACACTGGGCTGTCTCTGGACTGGAGTTCATTGGATGAAGACGATGAGTCAGAGGACTCCCAGGTATGTGGAGGAATTATTTCCGTTAGCACAAATGTTACCCTGAAGATCTCAGCGACTTGTCACACTTCCTTCCTCAGCCTGGGATGACTTCACTGCACAGAAGTTCCAAGTGCTCTCTCATGGGAGATGTGGCACATTCCTGTGGTGGTCAGACACAGCGGAGGTCCACATGGGACATGTGTATATCTCTATGCACACAAACATCCATAGCTCTGCACTTATAGTCAGTATATCTACCCACCCTCCACCTATCCATCCATCCACCTATCCCCACCAGTTCATTCACGCCGCTTATCTATTAATCTACCTACTCATCGGTCCATCCATTCATCCAGTCAGCCAGTCAGCCAGCCAGCCAGCCATCTACCCACTCATCTATCCATCCACCACCATCTAACCCAGGAAGAGAAAGTGAGTAGGAGTATTAAGGTAACAAACAGGTATCTGAGGTTGGAGAGATGGCTCAGTGGTTAACACTGCTCTCTACTCTTCCAGAGGACCAAAGTTCTGTTCCCAACATCCAGGTCAAACAGCTCAGCTTGTGACTCCAGTTCTCGGGGACCCAGTGCTCTCTTCTGGTCTCTGTGTGTCCTGAATTTGTGTGCACATCACCCATGACCAACGCAGACACGCATACATGGAATTTAATATAAATATAATCTTGGGTTGGAAAGATGGCTTAGCGGTCAAGAGCACTGGCTGGTTTTCTAGAGGACTCAGGTTCAATTCCAGCATGGCGGCTCACAACCATTCATAACTCGAGTTCTGGGGGGTTAGACTCTTTCTTCTGGCCTCCATAGGCATCAGGTATAACACATGGGACACATGAGACACATGGAACACAGACATACATGGGGGCAGTCCACCCCCATATACAATAAAAAAATTAAAGTGAAAGCTTAAAAGACTAAAATAAATATTAAGAAAAGAAACATTTGTCTGTAGCCACATGCCCCTACACATGTGAACATGAATGCACACAAAACACAAACATGTGCAAAAAAGTTCAAGGTGGCTATTATATTTAGAAATGAATATGTTTACACAGTGAGATAGACAGTTGGAAATTTAAAAGAGGGGTTGGGTCAAGAACCAGACACCTGTGGCACAAAGCTAAGGCTTTCTATACAAGTGATATTTTGAAAATTTCATCCCTTTATTCTGATTTTTTTAAAAAACACAGGTGTGTTGCTTGCTTCCCCCATATATATGTATGTATATATATATATATATATACATACATATATATAAAGATTTATTTATTATGTATACAGTGTTCTGCCTGCATGTATGCCTGCAAGTCAGAAGAGGGCACCAGATCTCATTGCAGATGGTTGTGAGCCGCCATGTGGTTGCTGGGAATTGAACTTGGGACCTCTGGAAGAGCAGCCAGTGCTCTTAACCGCTGAGCCATCTCTGCAGCCCTTGCTTCCGTATATTTATCTAATATCAGTTCTGTCATGCAATTTTAAACTCAAACAACTTCTCTACTGGTAGAATCCAAATGCTACAATCTTATTCCCCCCCCCCCCCCCCCCACACACAGTGAATGCTGCCAACCTCCTTCCTGTCCAGTGCTGATATTTTCTTTCTTTCTTTCTTTTTTTCTTCTTTCAGGGCTTTATGGAGTGGTCCAGAGCTCCACAGCAAACAACCATTGTGTTGGTAGTATGTGTGCTGTTCTTATTTTTGGTTTTAACTGGGATGCCCATGATGCTCCACATTTAACTATCACAGTAGCTGCTGTATGGAAATGTAAGCCCGGTGTCACTTAAGGAACTGTCCTAGCTGGAAACCAGGAATGGGTATGGAACATTATGAAGTATCTTTCAAACATCCGTTGAGATGAGTTTAGTATGATCTTTAATTTATTTTACAGATTTATTTTTAATTATGTTTGTCTCTGTGTGTATGTGCTTTGTGAGTGCAGTTCTGCAGAGGCCAGCAGAGGGAGTCTGAGCTCCTGCAGCTGGAGTTGTAGGCAGTTGTGAGCTGCCTGGTATGGGTGTTGGGAGCAGAACAAGAGCAGTAAACACCCTGAACTGCTGAGCTGTCACTCCAGCTTCATGAGCTTTTTCTTCCTTTCTTCTTTCTTTCTTTCTTTCTTTCTTTCTTTCTTTCTTTCTTTCTTTCTTTCTTTCTTTCTTTCTTTCTTTCTTTCTTCTTTCTTTCCTTCCTTCCTTCCTTCCTTCTTCCTTCCTTCCTTCCTTCCTTCCTTCTTTCTTTCTTTCTTTCTTTCTTTCTTTCTTTCTTTCTTTCTTTCTTTCCTTCTCTTTCTCTCTTTCTCTCTGTCTTTCTTTTTTAAATAACCCTTTTTAGTATGAGGTTTTTTTCCATGACCAAGATTAATTTAAATGAATACATCATTGATTGTAAAAAACACATATTATTTTGTACACTACTGAGAAATTTTGTTTACTGCTGAGAAAGAAAAATGTGAATTGATTATAAGACATTATGAATTGGAAGACACTTCTTCAGAGAAGGTGAAAAATGTGCAACTTAAGGTCAATGATGAACCATCGTCTGTCTTTAAAAAGTATTATATTACAATTTAACATTTTGCTTGCATGCGTGTGTCTATATATTGAGTATGTGCCTGGTGCCTGTGGAGGCCAGAAGAGGGTGTTGGATCCCTTAAAACTGGAGTTACAGATGGTTCTGAGCTACCATGTGGGTGCTGTGAATTGAACCTGGGTACTTTGGAAGAGTAGCCAGTGCTCTTAACTTCTGAGCATCTTTCCAGTCTCAACATCATAGCATCTTCAGTATGTATAGTCTCTCCCATATACTGCCTTCTTTTTCTTGCTATTTTATGTAAGGACTCTTGCCTCTTCTTGACGTGTTCAGTTGGTGCTATTTTTGTGAGGTTTTGGTCTCATGGCTTAAGCTTGCATCATTGAGAGATGTGAGTAATTTTTTTTACACTTTTTAGTGCTTTTGAATAATTTCTGTAGCTTGAGAAATATCAGATATTTGGCAGTTTGAAAGAATTTACTGTGGCTGGAGCAATGGCTCAATGCAGTAGAGTGCATATCACTCTTGCAATTTGTTTCCAGTCACACACATGGAGCAGCTCACAACTGCCTATAACTCCAGCTCCAGGGGATTAGGCTTCCTCTTCTGGCCTCTGGTGGCACTACACTCATATGTATATACTCACTCATATTCTTCTTCAAGTACATATACTTAAAAAAATAAATCTTAAAAAAAATCTTTTTAAAGAATTCACCAGTAGTCAGCTCTGAGATTTGTGAGGGGAAATCTCAGGCAATGTTTGGATAGAGGTTTGAATTATCATAACTCATTTATTGGTCATTACTATGATAATTCTATATCGGTAGCTTGTGAATAGTTTTTTTACTTCTTGGATTCATTTTGATGATCTATAATAGTCTTTTATCCTCTAGAGAGTTCTTCATTCTGTAGACCTTTTGAGATTATAAGCTTAAGTAGGAACACTATTTTTATAATTAAACAGAAAGATTCTCTGCATTTTTTCCCTATCACTGTTCTCCTTTCAACTTGTCTCAGTGGCCTACTTGTTATTTGGCTTTACCAAACACTTATCTGGTTCTTACTATGATTTTTCCAAAGATGTGTTTGGCTTTATTTATAGCCATTGTTTCTTTTATTTTTTATTTACTTTTTAATGTATTAAATTATAAGATTTAATTGTGCTTAGTTCTGACCACTTTTATTTCTTGTGTTCACATTTGAGGCTGGACACTTAATTTAAATTCTCTCTATACTTGCAATAATGACATATTTAATAGTAGAACTATCCTTCTGGATATAACCTTGGCCACATCTTGACATTATGTAATCAACGTCCTTGCTTATTGTGACGTTTTGTGTAGCAGTCCTACTAAAGGCTTGGAAGTTCAGTGGTTTGGTTTGTTTTTTAACAACCCTTTTGTGGTGGCGGGGGGGGGCCCGCGGGGGAGGGGCTGGGGACATGGCTCAGTGGGTGAGAGTTCTTGTTCTGCCAACATAAGGACCTGAGTTTGAATCCCCAGGATCCACAAAATGCATGGCTGTCTGGGCTGTCATTTTTAGCATTGGGAAGTGGCATTGGGTAGAGACAGTGCTCAGAGCTCACTGGCCAGCCAGTTTAGCCAAAAAGGCAAGCTTCTAGTTCAGTGAGAGACCCTGTCTCAAGGCAATAAGGTGTTAAGCAAAGGAGGAAGACAAACCATGTCCTGTCCTAATTTCCACAAGCACATTCATGGGTGAGCACTTATGTACCCACATGTGTGCAACCAACACACCCATTCACACCCACCCATACCCACCCACACCCACCCACACCCATCCATCTCCCCCAACACAAAAGGAAAAAGAGTTGTGTAACTTTTATATTCTGCTAATGTAACCTGTAATATATTTGCTTCCAAAACATTTGGAAAGCAACTAGAGTCAAGCTCATGCCTAATAGCTTGTAAATATTCTGTGCATAGTTCAGATGAATATCTGCTCTTTGTAGAATAGAGACCCATCCATCTCCCCCAACGCAAAAGGAAAAAGAGTTGTGTAACTTTTATATTCTGCTAATGTAACCTGTAATATATTTGCTTCCAAAACATTTGGAAAGCAACTAGAGTCAAGCTCATGCCTAATAGCTTGTAAAATATTCTGTGCATAGTTCAGATGAATATCTGCTCTTTGTAGAATAGAGACCCATCCATCTCCCCCAACGCAAAAGGAAAAAGAGTTGTGTAACTTTTATATTCTGCTCATGTAACCTGTAATATAGTTGCTTCCAAAACACTTGGAAAGCAACTACGAGCCAGTTCACGCCTAATTATTTGTAAATATTTTGTGCATAGTTCAGATGAATATCTGCTCTTTGTAGAATAGAGACCCATCCATCTCCCCCAATGCAAAAGGAAAAAACAGTTGTGTAACTTTTATATTCTGCTCATGTAACCTGTAATATAGTTGCTTCCAAAACACTTGGAAAGCAACTACGGTCCAGTTCACGCCTAATTATTTGTAAATATTTTGTGCATAGTTCAGATGAATATCTGCTCTTTGTAGAATAGAGACCCATCCATCTCCCCCAATGCAAAAGGAAAAAGAGTTGTGTAACTTTTATATTCTGCTCATGTAACCTGTAATATAGTTGCTTCCAAAACACTTGGAAAGCAACTACGGTCCAGTTCACGCCTAATTATTTGTAAATATTTTGTGCATAGTTCAGATGAATATCTGCTCTTTGTAGAATAGAGACCCATCCATCTCCCCAATGCAAAAGGAAAAAGAGTTGTGTAACTTTTATAATCTGCTCATGTAACCTGTAATATATTTGCTTCCAAAACACTTGGAAAGCAACAACAGCCAAGGTCACGACTAATTATTTGTAAATATTTTGTGCATAGTTCAGATGAATATCTGCTCTTTGTAGAATAGAGACCCATCCATCTCCCCCAATGCAAAAGGAAAAAGAGTTGTGTAACTTTTATATTCTGTTAATGTAACCTGTCATATATTTGCTTCCAAAACACTTGGAAAGCAACAACAGTCAAGGTCACGCCTAATTATTTGTAAATATTTTGTGCATAGTTCAGATGAATCTCTGCTCTTTGTAGACTAGAGACCCATGTTTGTCTGTCACCTCCAACTCATCGATGATATTCCTCAGCTTCACCTGTTATGTGACTGTGGACTGTGCATCTGTTAATTTGATTTTACCAGTATATTTTTACAATATTTGCCTTATGTCCTCACTAGCTGTGTAATTCAATATATAGAAATCCAGAACTATTATAATTTGCTGACTAAATGACACATGTAAAACACCAGGCACATAAGGCATATAATAATCACTCAATAAATGCTAGTTAAAACCTGATTCTGACTCTTCTATTATATTGAAAATGATTACTTTTAGTCAATTTGATAATTTGAAAGTCTCCCTCTCGAATATAAATTGGTATGGGTGTCTCCTTTTTAAAATCCTCTGTGGGTGTGGGCATAGAATTTATCCTCTGCACTATTTTGTTTTCAAGGGATTTTCTTTTTTATTTCTTTAGATGTACTTATATTATTTCGTGTGTTTGAGTGTTTTGCCTGGTGCCCACAGAGGCAGGAAGAGGTTCTTGGATTCCCTGGAACTGAAGTTATGGATGGTTGTGACCAAGCTCAGGTCTTCTGCAAGAGCAGCCAGTGTTGTTAACTGCTGAGCCATCTCTCCATCATCCAGAGTTTTCTTCCTTTTTTAAAAAAATATTTTTATATTTTTATTTGTGTGTGTGTGTGTGTGTGTGTGTGTGTGTGTGTGTGCGCGCACGTGTGCATATGCACAGGTGCACACCTGCCTGTCTGTATTTGTGGTATGCAGTACCCACACAGGTAAGAAGATGGTACTGGATACACTGGAGCTGAAGTAACAGAGGCACAATGCAGATCCTGGAAACTGAACCTGGG
Source organism: Peromyscus leucopus (assembly GCF_004664715.2). Classification (NCBI taxonomy): domain Eukaryota; kingdom Metazoa; phylum Chordata; class Mammalia; order Rodentia; family Cricetidae; genus Peromyscus; species Peromyscus leucopus. The sequence continues at coordinate 183,414,356 of NC_051063.1, forward strand.
TCCTCTGCAAGAATAGCAAGTGGTCTTAACCACTGAGCCATCTTCCCAGCACCATGTAAAAGCATTTTCAATGGCCTCTCAGGTTTGCTATAGAAATGATAGAAATATATATAGAGAGAGAATATAGTAAATATGAGATGATCTCTTCCCTTTATCCTCTCTTAGGGTTACTGTATCCAACAAGCAACAAACCCTTAAAAGAACATAGACATCTGCTGTTACATAGTTGGGATTTTATTAGCTGTAAACAAGAGACACTCAATTCAAATGTGTGTCTTTTTGTTATATATTATATATTAATATATTATTTTATTTATAATAATATAATCATTTATATTAGTATATAATAAATAATATATAATTGATTATATTATAGAATAAATGTACAATATATTATATAAATATACATGTAATTAATGTGTTGTTAATATAGTTATTTTATAATTAATGTATAATTATATTAGCATATAACAAAACATATTAGTGATTATATATTATAAAATTAATAGATAACATGTACTATATCATTATATTATATAATATATAATTAATAATATATTAATAGAATTTATAATCAATATACCCATATCGATATGCTATATATTAATATGTTGAACTTATTAGCAGATTAATAAATATGTTAAGAGAACATATTTATTACAGATTCATACACTAAAACTTGAGGTGCAGTTGGCTTCAGATTTGGCTCTATCTAGGGACCCAAAGTGTCAACAGGATTTTTCCTCTTCATTGATCTCACACCTATGCCTGCTTCTGAGATTGACAGTCCTCTCCCTTGTGTAGTCTTAGGCGATGGTCACCTCCTCCAGGTAGCAGCTCTCCTCAGAATGTGCAGGATCTTGTGTGTCTATCAGTGGGGACTTCGCCAGTGTCCCAGCTCATGAAGCAAGCGCCACAGGGTGTCTTTCTTCAGGTCTAAGTCAGCCCGCTGTGCTTTCAGAATGGGTAGTGGCAGCCGCCACGGGGTCCCAGCCCCGTCAGTTTGTGCCTTGGTGACCCAAGCTGTGTGGCCCTTCTCTGTGGACTGACTGGATAGTGCTCGAGATGGAGTCAGCTGGAGAAACCATTAGCACACAGCAGCCCGGAGGGGGTCATAGACAAGCTCAGAGGTGAGGAGAAGCAAATTCCCTAACTGCCAACATCCCTGACACATGGTGATCCCCTCCCCACACGAACTACAAATTCTTCAGCCTCCAGACAACCACGAAGTTGTGGGAGAGATAATGATGTTTCCCATGATACGCCTCTGCTCAAGTGTGAGAATTTGCTGGAACAGTTCACAGGACACAGGGAAACATTGGTTTTACTGTTACCTTTTTGTTTGAAAATGTTTATTTTTATTTGTGTTTTGTCTGTCTACATGCAAGCAGTGCCTGCAGAGCCCAGAAGAGGGCATCAGATCCACTGGAACTGGAGTTCCAGACGGTTGTGAGCCGCCCCACATGGGTGCTGGGAATTGAACTTGGGTCCTCTGGAAAACTTATTTGAAAAAGTAACCTATTAAGCTAGGTGGTGGCGGCGCACTCTGAGTTTGAGGCAAGTCTGGACTACAGAGTTCCAGGACAGCCAAGGCTACACAGAGAAACCCTGTCTCGAAAAAAAAAAAACAAAAACAAAAACAAAACAACAACAAAAACCTAATACCACATCCCCCTATTAGATACAATTAGCTCTGTTCATATTTGCGGTGTACATGTGTGGTCATCCACTGAGGCATGGGAAACCTACCAATGGCCTCCCCTCCCAAAGAAAAATGTCTCTTCCTTCCCTGCCAGCAGCCACCAACTGCTTTTAGCACCTCAGCTAGGGGGTGGGAATTCAAAAGCCCCTCCCCATGCACCCTTGATTTTTTTTTTTTTTTTTTTGATTTATTTGTTTTGAGACAGGGTATCACTATACAGCTCTAGCTGGCTTGGAACTCCATATGTAGACCAGGGTGGTCTCAAACCCATATAAACCCGCCTGCTTCTGCCTCTGCCCCCTGAGTGCTGAGATTAAAGTGTCTTGCTGGAATTTTTAACTGGCTTGGTCCTGTGAGGGTTGAACGCCGGTAACCAGAGCTGCTGTGAGTTCACGGTTAAAAGCAGCACAAATCTCTGCTCCGAGAGCTGGGAGGAAGAAGTGTGGAAAACCCTAGTCAGTCTTGTCTTCTCCAAGAACCTTGAAACAGTCGGCTTTACATGTCTCTTCGGGCAGGCGATTGTCAAGTGCCCCTCCCCCACTAGATGGCAGTGTTTAGTAAGGGACAAGGAAGCAGGCCCTAACTGGAAAAATAATAAATACAACATAAACAGTACCTGGAGATGCTTAATTTTTTTTTTTTTAGATGAAAGGCTTGAGCACAGTGCTGAAACTTATTTTTGAAGCATATTTAAAACACACAGCAGTTAATATTTATCACTCTAATGATTTTTAAATATTTTGGAATAATTTTGAAGGGACCGGCACTGTTTTCCACAGTGAAGGTTACCACGTCGCCTTCCCGCCCACAGTGCACAAGGTTTCGGTGGATCCATATCCCGATAGCATGCTATTCTATCTTTGTTTTATTTATTTGTGTGGGGGTGGGTGGGGGGGTGGGGCGGGCGGCACATGTGTATGGAGGTCAGAGGACAATTTAGGGGCGTCAGTTTCCCCCTTCCATCATGTGGGAATAGAAATCAGGCTGTTTAGGCCTGGCAGCAAACCCTTTTTCCTACTGAGCCACCCGCCGGCTGCTATCTTTGGGTCACAGGTGTGCATGGCTATGTGACAGAACGTTTTCTTTTGAACAGGGAAAGGTAATTTATTTCCATTGTTTTTCTTCATTAATGTACGTTATGAAACGCTGCGCTGGCGCATCATCTCTCAAGCCTTGGGATCACAGCGCCACGTTCTCCTGCACACGGACAGTCTTGTAGCTTCTCCTTTAGAGGATCTAGACCCCTGGGGGGAGCGGGAAGTGTAACAGGAGTGGGGGTGCAGGATTCACTGTAGAGGAGGGGATGGAGGAACGGGTCTGGTTACCAGGCAACGCTCGCTCAGTATCCCGGAGTTGAATCACTGAGAAGGAGAGTGAGCCAGGAGGTGGGTGGGGGAGGGGGTTCGCCTCAGGCCCTCGCAGCTGCACGATTACGGATAGCGGTGTGCACGTCCCTTGGTTTAATCAACAGCCGCTCATTTGTATATTCACTTGGCTTAGGTTGACAATTTCATGCCTATTATTTGCATAAGTTAGGCCAGTAATTCGCAAGGCTTAGCTCATAGATCCCTGCGAGAAATCAAGACCTTTTCAGAAACCAACACATTCCAACACTTTTTTTTTCCTTCTCAGAACACTTTTTTCTTTTCTTTCTTCTTTTTTTTGGGGTGGGGGTCATTTCCTATTCAGCTTTCCACATGATGTCATAATGCATGTGTTTAATTTAGGAAGTAGATATGAGACAGAACAATGACATGGCTGGGAGGTGGGGCATGGGTGATTACAACCCAGCCTGTTGACCTCTGTTTGAGTCGAGGAACCCACATGGTGGAGGGAGAGAACTGACTTCTGGGAGTTGCCCTCCCACCTCCGTGGGCACGAATGACATGTGCAGCATTCCTCCCAAAATGAATAAATACTAAAAAGTAGATATGAGAATTCAACTGCCCTTAACTGCAGAAGGCATCAGTGGGATTTTCAAGATGAATAAACGCCACATTTATTATTAAGTATTGTTTTTGAGAAGTTAATTATCTGTTCAAAGCATATTGTGCTACTATATAATAGGCTTGTAATTTTTAAGTATGAAAGTTTCTCTGTTTCTGTTCATAATATGGAACGTAAACATAGATATAAATCAAATAAGGAATTGTTGAACATTCACAGTAATTTTGAGACAAATTAATGTGTTTGAGAATTTTTGCCCTAGGTGTAATTGGTAGAAGTAGTTTCCCTTTGTCAAAGAAAAGAAAATATTAACACTCATGTACTGAGTGTGTGTGTGTGTGTGTGTGCGCGCGCACGCGTAAGAGGAAGCCTCTGCACTGTGTGTGGAGGATTAATGACTTAAAACCTCAGGTGGGCTGGGAAGCTCTGGGTAGGAATCTTGACTTTACTGATGACACTTGTGGGCTGTCTTGTCCTGATCTGATTAAAAGAACAATTCTGCTTCTGGACATGTCTGTCCTCTTATATTTCCCCATTGCCTCCATCAATCCTGATCTAACAGTGTGGATCTCTTTCCGCCCTGTGGGGCCAAATCCAGGTCAGCAGTCTTGGTGGCAAGCTTTTTTAACCACTGAGCCATCTTGGTGGCCCAGAATGTAGCCATTTAAACATGTCTGGTAAATGATGTTAGCTGATTGAGAAGTTATGTGATCTTTAAAAATTTATTTTTATGTGCCTTGGTGTTTTGCCTACATGGATGTCTGTGAGCGAGGGTGTTGGGTTCCCTGGAGCTGGAGCTACAGACAGTTGTGAACCGCCATGTGGGTGCTGGGACTTGAACCCAGGTCCTCTGGAAGAGCATCCAGTGCTCTTAACCACTGAGTCATCCCTCCATCCTCATGTGATTGTTTTGATGGTTCTAAATGTTCACAGGAAATGTAATCTAGGTCTGACTTTTCTCTTCCCCCTTTTATTGAAAATAGATTTTTTTCTCATGTAATGTATCCTGACTACAGTTTTCCCTCCCTCTATTTTTACCAGTTCCTTCCCATCTCCCTTCCCTGGATCTGCCCACTTTCTGTCTCTAATTAAAAAGCCAACAGGCTTCTAAGGGATAATAATAAAATATAATAAAATAAAACAAAAACTAAGACATCAGAATTGGGCCAAAGAAACAGAAAGAAAAGGCCCCGAGAGAAGGCACAAGAAACAGAAATCCACTCATTTGCACATTCAGGAATCCTATAAAAAAACTAAAGTAGAATCCATAATATATTCACAAAGTACCTATGGGATAAAAAGAGAGAAGAAAAAATATAAATAAATTAATAAGATATTTTTTTTTTTGAGACAGGGTTTCTCTGTGTAGCTTTGCGCCTTTCCTGGAACTCACTCTGTAGACCAGGCTGGCCTCGAACTCACAGAGATCCGCCTGGCTCTGCCTCCTGAGTGCTGGGATTAAAGATGTGCACCACCACTGCCCTGCAAGATAAAACTTTTTAAAAAAGGAAAAGCCCTGAAATATTATGAAACAAGGAACCTCTAAAGAGGCCATTGAGTTCATTTTTCGTTGGCCTGAGGACAATATCTACACAACTGACTGAACATGGAGAAGTCGAGCTGACATGTACACAGAGCCTTCACCCCTGTGTTCAAATGTCTCTGGGACGGGAAGCGCTCTGCACACTGTAGGAGAAACGTAAACAAGTCAGACACAAACCCTTTGATCTCCAATGGGGTCCAGCCTGTAAAATATGCTAGGGCAATGGTGGCATAAAGCTTGTGGGGTTACCCAACCAACTGATTGGACTTAAAGGCCCACTCTGTGAGATGGAACCCTACCCAACACTGCTTGCGTGACCAAGAACCTGAGACTAGATGGCCCAGGGACCTAGGGCAAAACCAAATACGCTTATTAAAAAAAAAAAAAAAAAAAAAAAAAAGAAAAGATATCATTAAAGTGACTCCTAAGGGGTGGGGGCTGGAGAGATGGCTCAATGGTTAAGAGCACTCACTGACTGCTCTTTCAAAGGACCTGGGTTCAATTCCCAGCACCCACATGACAGCTCACAACCGTCTGTCTGTAATTCCAGTTCCAGGGGACCTGACACGCATAGTAAAGCATCAATGCACATAAAATAAAATAAATAAAAAAAAGTGATGGCATTATGGTATGCTCATAGATCAGTGCTTTGCTCAGCCAACATCAGAGAAGCTTCCTCCTGCAGTAGATGGGAACAATTATGGAGAGCCACAGCCAGACAACATACACAGAGAGAGACCCCTTGAAACACTCAGTCCTAAGTAGGATGTCTCTATCAAATCCCTCCCCTCAAGGCTCAGGGAACCTTGTGGAAGGGGAGGAGGAAGGAGTGTAAGAGCCAGAAGGGATGGAGGACACCAAGAAAACAAGATCCCCTAAATCAACGAGACTAATGCACCTATGAACTCCCGGAGACTGTGGCCGCATGCACGCCTAGCGCTGAAAGGAGAAGTGGACAGAAGCCCCATTCCTAACCCAGGGGCAATCTCCAATTGATAACCACTGCAAATGAAAATTTAGTTTCCCCCAGGGGAGTCTCGGTGGGGAAACAAACTACTCTTAATGGTAGGCTGAACGATGGTCTGAGTTTTATTAACTTTCCAGTCAGCCTGTGAGGCTAAACACAGTGAATGTTTCTGTGCATGGTGTGTTCCTGGTCCCGTTACTTTGTCTTACCGAGTGTCTTCCCTGGACCAGTAAGTTTAGAGATGTCAAAAGAAGGTTGAAGTAGATTCTTGCATTTGTACATGTCAGCACCCCAGTGGCTGTTATGTGGGTGCTGTAATCAAGACATAGGGCCCCTCCCAAGCTACTTTCTTCAGCCTAGGGCATGGGTAAGAACTTGAGGTTTTCTTTTCTTTTCACTTTAACAATAAGCAGGAAACGCATTGTTAATTTGATGCTGTGATTCAATGGGATCTGAAAAGACAGGAAGCCACATTCTTCGTGATTATCCTCAACCACCATGCCCACAGTGTACAAATAATTCTTTCCTCAATCTTGTCAGAGCCATGAGCCAGATCTCTTTATCCCCAGCTCTCCTAATTATAACAGCTAGTCTTTTCCCCCATCAGACCATGAACTCTTTGGGATTTGTCTGCTTATTCGAGATAATACCTGTCTTAGTTAGTGTTCTATTGCTGTGAAGAGACACCGTGACCAAGGCAACTCATAAAGAAGGCATAAACTGGGAGCTTGCTTACAGTTCCAGAGGGTTCAGACAGGCATGGTGCTGGAGCAGTAGGTGAGAGCTTTACATCTCAATCTACAGGTAGCAGGCAGAGGGGATGGATGGATGGAGGGAGAGAGAGAGAGAGAGAGAGAGAGAGAGAGAGAGAGAGAGAGAGAGAGAGAGAGACTGGGCTTGGTATTGGCTTTTGAAACCTCAAAGCTCACCTCCAATGACACACCTCCTTCAATAAGGCCACACCTCCTAATTCTTCCCAAACAGTTCTACTCCTTGGTGACTAAGCACATTCAAATGCATGAGCCTATGGCACTATTCTCATTCAAGCTACTACAATGCCTTATGTAGCCCAGGTTGGCCCCCAATTCACTATGTATCCAAGGATGACCTCCAGCTCCTTATCTTTCTTCTTGCACCTCCCCAGGGCTGAGATTCCCGCCTCACTCTCTGAGACATTTCTGTGTGTCACTATTACGAATATCCCTATCAGTCTTTTTGCTCTTTGTGGTGGTAGGGTTGGAACCCAGGGCCTTGAATGATCAGTGACCTTTCCAACACTGAGTTTCACCCCCAGCCCTGGCACCACTCACTTCCAAAGCAGGTCGATGTTACCCTGGACAACCCTTCATTTAATGATCAGGACAGCCGCTTCATAGCCCAACACAATCTATTGACAAGAATTACTGAGACTGTGGCTTTATTGACAAGTCAGGGAGTTGGCTGGTCCCCACTGATTTGTGCAAAGGTGACCTCAAGATGTACTCTAGGGGAGTGGTAAGGTGGCCCAGTAGGTACAGGTGCTTTTGGCAAGCCTGAGGATCTGAGTTGGATTCCTGAAACTCACATGGTTTAAAGAGAGAAGTGACTCCCCCAAGTTGTCCTCTGACTTCCACATGTGCACCTTGACACACACGTGTAACGTGCTCACACATACCATTATTCAATTTTCACATGTTAGTGACAGTGCTGGAGACAGAAAAAGGACCAAAATGTATATACGAATGCCATATTTTTTAAAAAAGGGTATGTTGAGCCAATGACTTTTTCAAACACTCTAGGGTTACTATTACATTGCATCACTGTTTCCCCAATGGTAGAAAGCAGTGTCTGCAAAAATGTTTGTTGACTGTTTGAAAAAAAAAATTTGTGTCATAGGGGCTGTGGAGAACTTTCTGATGATCTCCAAAAAGACATTGAAAGATGGAAGAGAAAGGAAGAAATGAAGAGAAATCTAATGATCTTTTGTTGTTAGTATATATAGGTGTTTGCCTGTATGTGTTGTACATGCATGCAGTGCCCAAGGAGACCAACAGAGGGCATCGGATCCCGGGACTGTGGTTATGTTGTGCACTGTCATGTAGGTGCTAAGAATTGAACACAGGCCTTCTGGAAGAGCAGTTAGAGCTCTTAACTGCTGAGCCATCTCTCCAGACTTAAGATACAATGTTGAAATGGAGCTGCCAGAGCTAGTAGTTAATGTGGAGGCAGATGTGAGCACAGCTGTGCGTGCCTGTGCTCTGGGGCCAGCGAGACCGATCGGTGGGCAAAGGTGCTTGCAAGCAAGACTAAAGGCCTGAGTTCAGTTCCCAGGACCAACATGGTGGAAGGAGAGACTGGACCCTCTCAAGCTGTCCTCTGACCTCTATGGCCATGGCATGCAACTGTACACCCCCACCCCTCCACAAATAAATAATTGTAAGATATAATTTTAAAAAGTTGAATGGTCAGCTGGGCAGTGGTGGCACATGCCTTTAATTGAGGCCAGCCTGGTCTACAGAGTGAGCTCCAGGACAGGGTCCACAGCTACACAGAGAAACCCTGTCTCGAACCCCCCCCCTCCCAAATGTTCGGGTCTCCAGCATGCACCTGTGGCTGTGAGGATGGAATGCTTGCTGATGCAGTACTTGATGCAGGGGAGAGAAAGGAGGAGTTGGTCTGGTTGCCTAGCAACACTTAAAAGCCCAGAGATGAAGATGAGTCACCAGGAATGGGACCGAGCAGAGGCCGTGGGGGAGGGGCAGCGCCCTCCCATCCATCCCCGTGTGGCTGCCTGGACTAGGGGAAGCCTGCAGGGTCTTCATTTTTATTTTCTAGTGCTCACCGTTCATCGTTTCACATCTGTGGTTTGCATAAATGAGGTCGTTAGTTCCCAAAGTGTACTTCAATGATCCCTGGCTTTGTGGGGATGGGATGGGGATCATTCAGGGACTTTTCAGGGGTCCACACATTCAAAATGAGTTTCCTGGGACGTTTATTAGGTATCCTAGCTTCTCTCCCTCCCGCCTTCTCTCCTCTTCTCCTTCCTTCCCTCTCTCCCTCCTTCTTTCCTTCACTCGTTCCTCCTTTTGATTGAAGGCAGACACACTACTGCTCAGGAATGTCCTGGGGGAAGTCACTAACAGGCTTTTGGACCGAGAAGGGCTTCTAAGATCAAGCCAGTCAGTATGCCACACAGATGGGGGAAGGGCTTTGCCAGATGATGGCTGCTGGAGGAGGAAGAATCAGTTTCCTTCAAGGGTGTGGCTGCTGGTAGGCTGCCTGTGTCCCACTCACATGTGGGCAGCACTAATTGGACTCAGTGTTTGTTTTTTTAAAAAAAGGGAGAGAGGCATAAAGTTGGGGAGCAGGCGCAGTGGGGGATGGCCTGGGATGAGTTGTCTGGGGCAGAGAGGATGAAGCCAAAGTACATTGTATACAAATGTGAAATTCTCCAAGAATAAATAAAAATATATTTTGAAATAATGTCTTACATTCATTTTCTAAATATGCCTTTTTTTTTTTTTCTGGGTGAATTGCATACCTGTAAGGTTTCTAGTATTTGATTCCAAGTTCCTATGATCATTTGTTATTCTTTCCCTGACTCTAAAGTCGCATGGGAAATGCAATGAATGTCCTTTTCTAACAGGCCAGGCAGAAACACAGATATTTTGAGAGACAACTGTCTTTGGGCTGTTTTTGCTCCTGTAAATGACCCAGCTCACCCCCAGGCACCCCCCCCCAAAAAAAAATCTCATTGTTTCATCAGCTTGAACTTCAGTGGTGTCCTTACTTTGGTCTATCCTTAGTTCCCTACCTGGGATGAATAGATGTCTGTTCATGCCTCCCCAGAAACAGCGACCCACAAGAGAGGGTTAGTTTTAATTGTCAACTCAATGCAAGGCGAGTCACCTAGGAAGAGAGTTTCAATGAGGCATTGTCTACATTGGGTTGGCCTGTGGGCATGCCTATAGCGGATTATCTTAAATGAAATCAGAGTTATGAAGGAAGATCCAGCTCACTGTGAGTGGCATCATTCCTAGGCAGGGTGTCCTGAATTATACAATAGTGGACACACTGAACTTCAGCAACAAGCAAGCCAGTGAGTATGTCATTCTGCTCTTGATCTTGGATGTCATGTGACCAGCTCTTTGAAGTTCCTGCCTTGACTTCCCCACCATGATGGGCTATGACTTGGAATTGTAAGCTAAAATAACCGCTCTGCCCCCAAGTTGCTGTTTGTCAGGTTATTTTATTGCCACAGCAGAAATGAAACTAAGACTCCAAGTAAGCACTCTACGACTGGGTTATGTTCCCAGTCCTGGTTACCCACCTTAAGTACACAACTCAGCGGCGTCAACTACATTCATATTGTTCTCCAGTGAATAATAACTTTTATCCCCAACACTGTTCATGTTACAAAACCGAGACTCAGCATCTACCGAAGTCTCACATTCTCTCTCCCTCCCCAGCCTCTGGCAACCTGCACCCTAGTTTCTCTCTCTCTCTCTCTCTCTCTCTCTCTCTCTCTCTCTCTCTCTCTCTCTCTGAATGAAAGCCAGATACACAGCTTGTGGAAGTGGAATCAGGCAGTCATCACTTACTGTTGTGAGTTCTTTTTCTCACTCAACCTGACATCCTCAGTGCTCATCCCTGCACAGCATAGGTCAAAATTTGCTTCTTTGTGCGCTAAATATTCAGTTGTCAGTGAGTGCCATGCGGTTTTCATTATTACTCATCTTTTGACGGACACAGGTTGCTCCACCTTTGTCTGGAATACCGCTGCTGTGACCACGAGCTCCACACATGGTTGCAAAGGCCTGCTTTCTATACTTTGGTTGCTCTGGTTTCGTTTCTGTTACTGTGATAAAAATATCCCAACCAAGAGGCAATATAAGGAAGGAAAGGGTTCATCTGGCTTGCGATTCCATGTTGCAGTTCATTTTCATGGGGGAAGTCAAGGTAGGCATTTACACCATCACACTGGCAGCTGAGAGCAGAAGAATAAACACAGATCCTTGTTTAAATGCTGGCTCACAGTTGGTTTTCTCTTCTCTCATACTGTTCATGACTGCTATGCCTAAGGAATGGTGCCACTCACGATGGGCTGGCTCTTTCCACATCAGTTAAAAATGAAGACAGACTCCCACAGACATGCCCCCAGGCCAACGTATCTGGGCAAGTCCTCGTTAATACTCTTCTCCCAGGTTGTTCTAGGTTGTAGTTGACAATTACGATGAACCAGCACAGTGTTGTAAATCCAGTGCAGAATTGCTGGATCATGAGGAAATTCTGTGATTTACTTATTTCAGATCCTGTCAAAATTAATGTTCTGCAATGTATAAAGTCACAGTCTACCCACAATGAAGAAAGGGTCCAGTTTCTCCAAGACATACCAGCATTGTTTTTTTCTGTCTGATGGACACTGTGATGGCTAATTTTTGTCAACTTGACATAAGCTAGAGCCATCTGGGAAGAGGGATCTTCAACAGAGAAAATGCCATCATATCCACCTATGGGTAAATGAGGGGGGCATTTTCTTGATTAATGATTGACATAAGAAGGCATCCCTCATTATGGATGGTGCCACCCCCACCACTGGGCAGGTGGTCCTGGGTTGTTGAAGAAAAAGCAGGCTGAACAAGCCATGAAAGGCAATCCTGTGAGCAGTGTTCCTCCATGGCCTTTGCTTCCAGGTGTCTGCTGTTTGAGTTCTTGCCCTGACTTCCCTCAGTGTGGACTGTGTGATTTGATTGTTTAAGCCAGATAAGTCCTTTTCTGCCCAAGTTGGTTTTGGTCATGGTCTTAATCACAGCAATAGAAAGCAAGCTGGGACAGACACTTGACCGTGTTAGGGTGGATGTGGTTTCTTCATTCCTTTTGTGTGTATGTGTGTGAGTGAGTGTGTGGGTGCTCGTGCCCGTGGGCACACAGAGGCCAGGGGCCATGTTGAGTATTCTACTCTATCGTTCTCCGTTTTATTCCTTTAAGACAGGGTCTCTCAGTGAGACTGGACCTAAGCTGGTGGCCAGCAATCCTCAACAATCCTCAGGTGCTTGTCCTTGTAAAGCTGTAGTGATACAGTTTTATGAACCCTCTCCTGACCCCTCACGCATGCTTGTCTAAGAAACCCCATTGAAACTCATGGGACTTTGGTGGCAATTCTTACTTTGGTCTCTTATTGGTTCCCTATCTGGGGTGAGAAGACATTTGCTCATGTCTCTCCAGGAAGAGTGTCATGCAACAAGGTTTCTTGTGGGTATTAACAGCCACTGTACTTCATGTTTGAAGTGGCCAGAGGGACTCCAACCCAGAGGGAATAGCGATGTTACCTCTTGACATGGAATTGCTGGTTCGTGTGGAAATTTTGCTCTCAATATTGTGAGAAACAGCCACGTTGTTTACCACAGCTGCTGTGTCTTTTGCATTACTTCCAGCAATGAGGGAGTGATGGATCTATAACTGTCCTTGGAACTTCAGACTAAAATGAGCAAGATGCTAGCATGTCATATGAGTCCTGCGACAACAGAAGCGGAGGAAGTACTGATGCGTGCTACAGTGAGGATTCCCCTTGAGAACACACGAAGGGGAAAGGTGCCACCACTCAGTCAACCGTGGAGCAGAAAGATGAGGGGCTGGGGGATGGCTCAGTTAGGAAGGTGGTTGCTTTGCAAGCATGAGGACCTGAATCTGAGCTCTGAGAATCCATGAGATGGCTCAGTGGTTAAATTGTTTGCCACACAAGTGTGAGGACCAGAGTTCAGACCCCAGAACCCATACAAATGTCATGTGGGCATGTTATTCCAGCCTTGGAAGGCAGAGACAGGGGATTCACCACAACAATCTGCCTACAGAGAATAGGCATATGGGTGAGCCCTGGCTTTGATTGACAGATTCTTCCTCAATGAACAAGGTGGGAAAACAACTGAGGGTGATTCCTTACATCAACCTTGGGCCTCTGTATGCACATGCATATATGTGCATTCCCACACATGTGTCCATATACATGCAAACAGGAACAAACACACACACACACACACACACACACACACGTATATATACTGAAATGGAAAAAAGAAACAAGAAGAGTGAAACATTCCCATGTTCCAGCTTGCCCCAAGTGTGGAATGGCATGCTGAGAGCATGGACTCATTCACAAATCAGGAAGGCAGGTGATGGTGACTCATAGGTTACAGCCATGGCCTTAAATCACACTCATGCAATGGACTGAGATCAAGCTTCTTAGTTTCCTAAACAAAGAGGGAGGCTGCCTACCACCCCACAGAAAGACTCCTTACATGTAATTCCACCACCCACAATCACTTAGTTTATAGTATGTGTTATGTACGGTGATGGATACATGGGACACTGAGCAGAGACAAAGAAAATGAGATCCCTCTATTCAAAATGGTCTACAGTCCCTTGGGTTTTCTGAAGGGACAAAGCTGAACACAGAAAGGTTTGAATTCTTGATTCTCCAAGGGTCTAGGACAGGACTCGTGTATAAAATGTGTTGATTACTGTAGAAGTGGGCTTTTGGGAGCCGTGAAACCATAAGATGGAGAAGAAAAAAGAAAGATTGGGCTGGGGCTGGAGAGATGATGCAACAATTAAAAGAAGAAATTGCTTTTGCAGAGAACCAGAGTTGGGTTCCCAACACCCGTGCAGCTCCAGGGCATCTGGCACTGTCTCTGGCTTTTGAAGACACCACACTCATGTGCACATAGTCTTCCACCCCTGCAACACATGTAAATAAAACTAAAATGTGAAAGAGAGAGCTATGAGGGGAGAGGGAAGATCAGGGTTGAGAAACAGGGAGAGTGGGATATTCAGACAGAATAGGACTCTAGAAAAGAGAGAAGGGAGGTGGTGGCGCACGCCTTTAATCCCAGCACTCGCGAGGCAGAGGCAGGCAGATCTGAGTTCAAGGTCAACCTGGTCTACAGAGCAAGTTCTGGGACAGCCAGAGCTACACAGAGAAACGGTGCCTCAAAAAACAGACAAACAAACAAGATTCTAGAAGAGAAACAGAAAAACAGAAAGTTGAACAGACAGAGTAAAAGAAACTCAGAGAGATGCAAAGACTGAGCAAGTCAGAGACGAAGAGAGAGGAAACCAAGGAAGGGACAGGACTATGGTGGCAGGGAGACCAGCAGACATTTGAAAGGAAGAACTACAGCAGATGTGGTGTGTGTGTGTGTGTGTGTGTGTGTGTGTGTGTGTGTGTGTGTGTGTGTGTGTGTGTGTATTAGGTGAGAGAAGCCAGAGACCCAGAAATAAGTGAGGAGAGAAATTAGAGCATTGTGGAGAGGGATAGGTTGAGGGATGCTCACAGATCCAAGAAGACAGAAGATAAAGGAAGTAGGAACATCAGGGCGCCTCTGACGACCAGAGTTCCCAGGACCCATACAGTGGAAGGAAAGAACTGACTCTTAAAAGCTGTCCTCTGACCCCTACCCCCTCAATAGATAAGGAAACAAACAACTAATGTGAAAACAAAGGAGAAGAAGCAGAAGAGCGGTGGAGAAAATGATGGGACACTGAGATTCACCTGGCTTTCCTCCCAGGGTGACTTCCAGCCTCACATCTGGAAAGGGTAGATAGGGGCCCATGGGGCTCTGGGGCCAAGATCAACCCACCAAAGCCTCATTACCAATGGCCAATAACGGGCCCTTGTGGGAGCCAAGTATGGTCCCAATGTCCTGAGCCAGGGAGAAATCAAAGTGGGGATTCTTGTAATTGCTCCCCCAGTCCCTCTGTGTCAGAGCTCTCCACGGATCTGGGTAGAGGGCTTAAACTCATCCTACACAGAACACAGCCTGGATAATTTGCTATTTCCCCTGCTGCTGAGCCCAGGAGCCTCATGCACACTGTGCACCCTTGGTGGTGGGAAGACTCTAGCTACTCCATGATGAGGATGTGGAGCCATGGAGTCGCTATGCGGTAAAGGAGGAAGTGAGGAGTTTCTGTGAGGTGAGTCTGTTGAGGTTTCAGATTCTTGAGGGAGACCCACAGGAAGTCAGTGAGATGTTCTGTGATTCAGAGAACCTGCTGTACAAAGTGATTTGTGTGTATAAAGGGCAGAAAGGTTTCTGGGAGTCCCATCTCTCTCCATCTCTCTTCCATTGCAGTCTTGACCCAATATTCACAGGACAGGCATGTACGAATGTCTCATGATTGACTTCCTTCCATGTACCTGTGGCTTCAGTGGGTTTGTGACTACTGGAAGACTCAGGTATTTGCGAATCTCAGGTCCAGCCATGGTCTCTCCTCTAAGTCCTGGGCTTATCTACTCAAGTGATTGGTAGATGATACTAGTGTAGAGATCACACAATGGCCTAAGAAATGGAATACTTAAGAGGTATTGCATACCTCTATTTCTTGCACTTGGCAGGCTGATGCAGTAGGAAAACAAGTTTGGGTCTATCCTGGGATACAGCAAGGCCATACATGAAGATTGTTGAAAAGATGAGAAAAGAGTGGTCTCCAAAAGTCAAAGAGGAGAAAAAGGAGTAAATTCTCTCTTCTTTAAAGTGAGTGTGAGTTTGTGGTCAAGGGCAAGGGGAATTTTGAGAGTTGCTTATACAACGGTGCATGTGGTACTTCCCTAGAACCAAGGTCCATATTCCCATTGAGAGTAGAATCCAGAAGTCTTCTAAGATGTCCCAGTCAATCAGAATGTGTCACCCTGTGATTGACATATATAATGGCCTTCCAGTTCCACTTAGCAGGGCTTTGGCTAGAGCCACATGCTCATCCTTTCTTTCACTCATCACACCCTGGCCATTGTCTACCTCAGCCCAGCTATGCTCATGCCCACCATGTGGCCTAGACTCTCACTTATTCTGAGGGTCTATGGGCTCCTGCCTCCAACACTGTCTCCGCAGTCTTGACAGACACCTCCCTAATGGCTCCATGTGTATTAACACACTCTCCAAACAAGCTTGAATGTGATGTTGTGATGTGCAGAGACTGTCTGCATCTTATAAATGAGGAAATAGAAGGTTTTTTTTTTTTTTTTTTTGGACAGGGGCAGAATCAGCACAGAGCAAAGTGATTGTAGAGATTTAGAGATTGCCCATCTCAGCCACTCCTTTCCCATCCTTTCAACAAACGGCCTTTGGATACTTCATTACAAGACTTTGAGGTCATCCTAGGATGAACCTGAGAAGGAGTTCTGGAGGGTGGGAGACTGGTGTGGTCTCCTTGAGACCAGGAGAGGACCAGGCCAGATTTTTCCCATGAGCACTTGGCTGTCCTAATATCCGTTTAATCTGGGCTGTGCAGCAGAGAGAGGTAGAGCTGAGCCAGAGGTTTGGTGCACAGCTGTCTCATAACATGGACTGACCCTGGCCACCAGTACTGAAGAGAGAGAATGAGGATTATGAAAAGGAGAGGAAATGGAGGATGGTGAGAGAGGAAGAGTTGAGGAGAGCAGGAAGAAGGGGGGGGGAGGAGTGAAGGAGCAGATGAGGGGAGACAGAAGAAGAGGCCTTTAGAGGCAGGGACACTGATGGGGACAGCGAGTCACAGACCTGTAAGGGAGCAGATGAGTGGGAGAGAGGGAGGAACAGGATAGGAAGAGAGAAGACAAAAGGCAGAGAGACAGGGAAACTTAGAAAGAAGAGAGGAAAGGGGGTGTGCCTGAAGGAAGGAAGGAGAGAAGGAAGGGAGGGGAGGGAGGGGGAATGGAAGATAGGAATGGGGTGGGCAGGGTTTGTGATAAGTAGAGTGGAAAGGAAACGTGAGGGACCGAAGTGACAGGAAAGATGATCTGCAGGCGCTGTGAGAAGCCAGGGGGACATGTCAGTGGAGGAGGGAAAGGCAACTCTGTGAGAGGGGAAAGGAGAGGAGAGGAGAGGAGAGACGGGCAGGCGCAGGCACAGAGAGAAGGGGGGAGGGGGGAGGAGGTGTACCTCTGACCTGCCTGTGTCCTGGAACCTTTGTATAACATCGTCTCTTTCCAGCAAAACAGAGCAGGGCCTCTGGAGACATAGTCTTGGATCCCAGGCGCAACCTTGGATCTTAACCATGATTGGTACAGAGTGGGAGGCGAGCTGGTGATTTCAGAAGCCGGGAAGAGGAAAGAGAAAAAGGGCAGCAAAAGGCAAGGCCAGACGTCCCGGTGTGTGAACCACCCTGGGGTTACGTTTGGGTGTGGGGTCCCTGGTCCGCAGAGCTGGCTCAGTCAGGGGGCACCCTCCACTATGTGAGATATTTGGGGCTGAAGGACTGAATGACAAATGGTGAGGAGTTGGAGTTAGGGTTAGAATTAGAGGGTTAGGCTTAGAGATGGGGTGGGCGGAGTCCCAGGTCTTGAATATTATTAAGGACCAGTCTTAATAATCTTCTTCCTAAGGGCCCAGAAGAGCAACTATGAACGGCAAGAATTATTTTTGGGAAAAGAATCTAAGTACACCGAGCTCTTCATCTGTCTACTTTACCCCTCTGGGATAACATTCTGTCTACACAGCTACTGTTGTCTCATGCTTAACTCCTTTCTTGTCTGCTTTCTCTCTATCTGCTGTCCCCTCTGAGTTCTATCTTAATTCTCTCATCTTAGTTCTGCCCCATCTTGGTTTTTCTCATCTCGTTCTTCCCCATCTGGCTCTTCCTCATCTTCCATCTCATTCTTCTAGTGCTCCAGTGAAATTCCTCTCCAGTCAAAATCCTCTCTCTGTCTCTGAGGTTTACAGTTTTATAAACCCATGCAATAGCAGTGCTCTAGCTAAAGCAAGGTCACAGGCTTGAATTCTTGCAGGGTCATGAAGGCAGACAAGAGATTTCCTCAGGCAGTGACCGTCAGGCTTTCTTTCACAACCCAAAAGGGGAGTGGTAAAGGAGGAGGTCAACTAAGAGCTAAAGTTGGTTAATATATCAGAAAAAGGGAATTTATGTGCTCAAACTACATTCCTAGGGATGGTTAGGGAAATGCTAGGAGTCTATAATGTTGGTATAAATCCCACTAAGGCTGTATAAGAAAAGAGGGTCTGAGCTTAATTTACCTTCAGGAGATCATTTGGCTTTGGATGCTTGATAGGTATTTCAGATAAAATACACTGTTAGGAGTTCTTGGAAGCATATATAGCATAAGGGAAATCACTGCAGGAATCGGCTGATACACACACACACACACACACACACACACACACACACAAAAGCTAAAATATTGCCAAGACTTCTTAAGCCATGGCTTGACCTTCAGAAAAGTCCTTGACTTTTCCAAGTAGTAGCTTTTGTGATAGTGGTTGAACTCCATTACCTTTTCCTGTGGCTTGCAGCACCCAGGCCTTATGAGGACTTAGACAAAACCAGCCTGAACGGACCTGGACATGAATTACAGTGCCAGATGGTGGTGTAGAACTATGGAGATCTGGAGAGAAAATGGAAGGGGATGGGTAGGAAAGCAGGGGGGGGGGATGACAGGGAGAGGAAGAGGAAGAGGGAGGGTGAAGAAGAGGAGGAGAGAGGATAAAGAAAGAGAAGTGGAGGACAGAGATTGGAGGGAGTGAGAGAGGGAGAGCGGGGGAAATGGAGGATGGAGTGAGGGAGGGAGAGAGAGAAAGGGATAAGGAGGAGAGAGAAGGAAGAGAGAGGTAGATGAAGAGGGAAGGGGTATGAGAGGAGGGAGGAGGGAGACAGGGGAGGGAGGGAAGAGGGGAGAAGGCTGGGGATGGAGAAAGGGGAAGAAATGAGGGACTGAGGGGGAGAGAGAGGAGAGGGAGATTCTTTTACAAAATGATATACAAAAATGTTTTAATTAATTACTTTATCGCCACGATCTTCAGTGTGTGTGTGTGTGTGTGTGTGTGTGTGTGTGTGTGTGTGTTTCAGGCTCAGGAAAAAAATTCAGATTCAAAAACTTCCTCCAATACAACATAGTTTGCGAGCGGCAGAGATAGAAAACAAGTTATTGTAAAAGGAAAGGGGGGGGTTAAACAAGACATAACTTAGATTTGGGGGTGCACAAAGGGAGAGTGAGGAAGAGGAGGGAGGAGCTGGGTTCCGTCCCCATCCCTGATGCTCCTAGCCCAGAGGGGCTGCAGTGATCCTGCCATTGTCTCTGTCTCCAGGATGGGCCCAGGAACCCTCAATGATTCAGGAACCCCGGAGTTCCTCCTGCTGGGACTATGGGCCCCACCTTCCCTGCGTCCCCTGCTGTGGGCCTCACTTCTGCTGGCCTACTTCACCACCGTGTTGGGTAATGGTACCCTCGTGGGATTGATAGCTCTGGACAGACGACTGCACCGGCCCATGTACCGCCTGCTGACCCACCTGGCCCTGCTGGATACGGCCTATGTGAGCACCACGCTGCCGCAGGCGCTGGCACACATGACCATGCACCGTGCCCGCCTCTCGCTGGCGCGTTGCGGGGCGCAGCTGTACGTGGGCATCTCCCTGGGTAGCTGCGAGGCCATCCTCTTGGCTGCGATGGCCCTGGACCGCTGCCTGGCCGTGTGCAGACCCCTGCATTATTCGACCCTGGTGACCGCGCCCCGCTGTGCCGCGCTGGCTGGAGCGTCCTGGACACTGGGCTTTGTTCTGTCTGTGCCCAATGCGGTGGCCACGCTGCGCCTGCCCTTCTGTCCCGGGAGGCCTGCGGTGGACCACTTCTTCTGTGAGCTGCCCGCGGTGCTGAGGACAGCGTGTGCAGACACCACGGCCAACTACAGGCTGGTCTACGGCCTGGGCGTGCCCATCCTCCTGGTACCCTTGGCCTTCATCCTAGCCTCCTATGCCTGGATTCTGGCGGCGGTGCGCAAGTTGCCTTCGGCTGGGAGTCGCCGAAAGGCCCTGTCTACCTGCAGCTCACACTTGGCGGTGGTAGGGCTCTTCTATGGCACGGTGAGTGCCATGTACCTGAGGCCCCGCGCCTCTAGCGCCCTCCCCGCCAGACATCATAAGCTGGTGGCTGTTTTCTATCTGGTGGTCACACCTGTCCTCAATCCACTCATTTACAGCCTTAGAAACCGTGAGGTCCACATGGCAGCCCTCTATGCCCTGGCCCGGCTTCGGGGGATTCGCACTGTGTTGCACTAAACCTCTTGTGCCGGGAACAGAACTCTCTCTCAGTTCTGGTCCCTTCAAATTCTGTGGGGACATCTTTCTTTTTATTTTACCTTTTTTTTTTGTTGTTGTTGTTTGTTTTGGTTTTTCGAGACAGGGTTTCTCTGTGTAGTTTTGCGCCTTTCCTGGAATTCACTTTGTAGACCAGGCTGGCCTCAAACTAGAGAAATCTGCCTGCCTCTGCCTCCCTGAGTGCTGGGATTAAAGGTGTGTGCCACCACCGCCCGGCTTATTTTACTTTTTTGAGAGAGGGTCTCAGTAGGTAACCCTAGCTGGCCTGGAACTCATTAGGTAGAGCAGACTGGCCTCGAACTCACAGAGATCTACTTGCTTTTGTCCCCTGAGCGCTGGGACTAAATGGGTGTGCTCCTACACAGGGCTTTTTTTTCTTTTTAATTTTAATGTGATATTTTTTATTGAGCTTTTGATAATTTATCAGACTGTATTTTGATCACATCCATCTTCCACTCCTCCCCTAACTCCTCCCAGATGCACCCCCACCCTCTCCCAACTTAAAAAAAAAAGCAAGCTCCCATCCGAGTTCAGTTTGCCTTCTCCAGATACTCATGGGTGTGGGGCCATTTAATGGAGCATGCTCGACCTAGCAGGGCTCTGTGCATATGGGGAAAGTTCTGTACCGCCGGCACTTTCAAAGAAAGAAGCAGATGACAAATATTTTCAGAGTTACTGCGGCTTCTTCGTTTGTGTTACCGTAAAGAGAGAGAGAAACTATAGATAAAGCCAGAAAGGAACTTGGCGCTGCATCCAGAGAACGATTAGTGGACACTGTTGCCTGGCTACTCCATAATATCCGTGTATCACAAAATCTGGAAGGAGGGTACTGGGAGGGGCTGGAGGGAGGAGAGGGAACGGGGCAAGCAATGTAATTTTTATTTTAAGTAAAAATCCATAAAAAATTGAAAAGTTAAATAAAAGTATTTATTTTATACATATGTGTGTGTGTGCGCGCGTGCCTGAGCGTATGTATGTGCGCCGTGTGCATGCAATGCCCAAGGAAGCCAAAAGGTGCTGGATCCCCTGGAACTGAAGTTACAGGTGGTTGTGAGCACCATGTGGGTGTGGGGATTCAAACCTGGGTTCTTTGCAAGAGCAGCCAATGGTCTTAATTGTTGAGTCATCTTTCCAGCCCCTTACTTTTTTTTTTTTTTTTTTTAAGATAAAGTTTCTCTGTGTAGCTCCGGCTGTTCTGAAACTCACTCTGTAGAACAGGCTAGCCTCAGCCGGGCAGTGGTGGCGCATGCCTTTAATCCCAACACTCGGGGAGGCAGAGGCAGGCAGATCTTTGTGAGTTCGAGGCCAGCCTGGTCTACAGAGAGAGATCCAGGAAAGGTGCAAAGCTACACAGAGAAACCCTGTCTCGAAAACAACAACAACAACAACAACAACAACAACAACACAAAAAAACCCCAAAAAAAACCAAAACCAAAAAAAAATCAAAACAAAAAAACAAAAAACAGGCTAGCCCCAAACTCAGAGCTCCACCTGCTTTTTGCCTTCCACTCCAATGCTGGGATTAAAGGCATGCACCATCACTGCCTGGCTTCCTTTACTTTTTTAATTACTTGAAAATGTAAAATAATCAGCCCTGACATCAGGCAAAATATAAGTGCAACAATCTCATTTTCAGAAACCCAAAAGTGGTGGACCAGGCCTGTTATCCCAGCACTAGCGAGGCAGAGGCAGGAGGGGTTGAAAATTCATTCTTCACCATGACAGCTTTCACACATATGTTCTCATTCAACTGCATCCTATACTTTGACCATAGTCTCCACCAAAACCTCCTCTTTCTGCCCCTCCCAGTCTTTTGGTCCTCTGTATTTCTCTGTCCTTAGAACAAGACTAGAAACGCCTTGAGTTTTTTTTCTCCACTTAATATGTTATAGATCTTTTAGTGTCTTGACACATCTTCTTTCTATTCTGAGTTTTTCCAGGAGTTGTATCATAAATGAATGCTGATTAAAAATATTTTATTTTTTAGTTATGTCTATGTGTGTCTGTGTGTGGGTTTGTGCACATGAGCGCTGGTGTTTGCAGAACACAGAGGAGAGCATATCTCCTGGAACTGGAGTTAGAGGCTTTTGTGGGCTGCCAGATGTGCTGAGAACTGAATTTAGGTCCTCTGTAAGAGCTGTACATGGTCTTAACTACTGAGCCGTCTCTCTAGACACCGATTTTACTTTTGTAGAAAAGCAAATAAACTTCTTGTGCCTGTCGCTGTTAGGCTTCTGTTCTCACTCTTCCGGGTCTAACGTCTTACATCATCGAAGTACCCGCTGCATGGTCTTGCAATCTCCGCCTTAAAAAGCCACGCATGGACCCCCATGCTCTCTCTCTGCGCTCCTCTTTCTGTTTCCTCTCTGCTCTGCTCCCGCCCTCTTTCTGCCTCCTCCAGGCCTGGCTCTCTCTCCCCTCCTTTTTCCCTCCAATAAAGCTCTAAAAACTAATATTGGGTTCTGCTGTGGCCGTGACTCTTCATCGACCCACCAGCACCGTTTCATCCTTTCAGTCACAGCCTTAGGTTTTTGATCTTGTGCTTCAGTTTCTGTAGATCTAAACTCCACATCACTATTGCCTAGATGTTTATGGGGTAAGCCAGCAGAAACAGATCACAAATCAAAGGGGTTAATAAACCTGGGCAAGTACTCTCTGTTTTGGCCAACTTTCCACGGTTGTAACAAATACCCAAGACAATCAGATTATAGTGAGAAAAGGCTACTTTGTTTCAGGTCGCTATTGCAGAGGCTCCATCATCCTCTCACACCAAGACAATTAGATTATCATGAGAAAAGGTTACTTTATTTCAGCTCACTGTTGGAGAGGCTTCATTATATTGGGTGAGGAAGCGCATCACAGCAGGAATGTGTTCTATCATTCTACAGGTACACCAGGGGTGCTCCCAAAATGAGGTATAGGTTCTGAGACTATGCTCTTTAGATAGAAAGTAACAGGGGACATTTTTGATGATCTATGGACAACAGGGATATTGTAAAGATTATGTCCTTAATTACGTCACCAGCCTGTGATGGCATCCAAGCCTAAAAAGTGGGTGTGCCCTCTCTTTCCACACTCTCTCCTTCCATATTCTCTTCCTTCCACGCAGTCTCTCTCTGTCTCTGTCTCTCTCTCTCCCTCTCTCTCCCAATAAAGCTCTAGAAAGGTAACCATGGCTTGTGATTCTTCCACCACCACAGCATCCAGTAGTCACGGTGGCCAACCACGATGCTTAACCCACAGATAATCAGCAAGGCTTATTTTGATCACCATACACAGGACAAAGAAGTTGGCAATTGTTTCATATTCAGTTTAGAGCAGAAAAACACCGTGTTGGGTAGTTCAGAGGGTTTTTTTTTCTAATTTTTTAAAATTATGTGTATGTTTGTGTATGTAAGTGCATGCACATGTGCATGCTGGTAGCTAAGGATTCTGGAAGAGGGCATCAGATATCCTGGAGTTGGAGTTACAGGCATTTGCAGCATATCCCTGTAGGTGCTGGGAACTGAACTTAGTTCTTCTGCAAGAATAGTATTCTCTATTCACTACTGAGCCATCTCTTTGGGCCCCTTATTCTCTTAATTTTTTTCAAATTACATATTTATTTATTTATAATTAACTAATTAATTGTGTGTGAGGATTTCAGAAGGACAACTTGTGAGAGTTGGTTCTCTCCTTGTACCACCGAGTCCTGAAGAGCATACTGTATCATCCAGCTTGGCTGTTGGTGCCTTTACATACAGAGCCACATTATTGGTCCCTTCTGTTCTTAATACAAACAGAAATCAGTGGATATTTACAGAGGACTTTATTTTAGAATTTTAATTTGAGTGCTGTATTCAAAAACCACATGACCAGAGGTTGTGATTTTGGGGTTCTTTTGTCAATAAGATATGAAAGCTTAGAGAGGATGAAAGGGTTGGAGAGAGGGTGGCATGACCTTCAAGAGCATGGTTTTTTTTTTTTTTTTTTTTTGGTTTTTTCAAGACAGGGTTTCTCTGTGTAGCTTTGCGCCTTTCCTGGGACTCACTTGGTAGCCCAGGCTGGCCTTGAACTCACAGAGATCCTCCTGGCTCTGCCTCCCGAGTGCTGGGATTAAAGGCGTGCGCCTCCACCGCCCGGCAAGAGCATGGGTTTTAAAGATGTGTCTACAGTACACATGGTTTTCGAATTTCTCCCATCTTTAATTCTCCCTCATTAAACAGGAATATAGAAACACAAGGAAGATCAAATGAAATCAAAGCAACATTACATTTACATACTGCTTATCACAATACCATTTAAAAATATTTAAAATGTATTTTCTTTGACAATTTCATGCATATATACAAAGTATCTTGATTATAGCCACCTTCAACTCCTGCCCTCCCCCCACTTCCTCCAGGTATCCCCCCAACACATCCCTCTCCTACTTGCATGCCTTGTCATAAAAAAAAAAGTTTCCTGTAACTCATGGAGTCCCGTTAGTGCTGCTTGCCGGAGTGTTGCTTGATCATGTGCAGGTGACCGCAGCTGAGGTGGGTCATGGGATATTTGTTTAACTAGGCAAAGATGTGGTCCCTTTGCTTATGCTACATTTGTTTAACTATGTAAAGATGTGTTGCATTTGTGTTAAATAAAATGAATCTGGGCTTAGAGAGGTGGGGTTAGCAAGTAGTTGACAGGAAGCAATATTTATTTATTTATTTATTTATTTATTTATTTATTTATTTTTTATTTTTAAATTGTGGTGGTGTGGAAAGAGAGAGGGTTCTGGGATGCCAGCTAACAGAGAAAGTTAGACAGCTGCTTCTCTAACTCTCTGAGTTTGCAGGTTTTCACCCTAGCCTTTGAATTTCGAGTTTTCTTAGAACAATAGAGATTTAGTAAAGCTACCTTTGTGGGCAGCAACAGAGCCATTGTCTGGGGGAACAGATTTCCCCCCAGGCTATTACCTGAGCAGCCTGGCTGCTAGTAGTTTCAAGAGCAGTCACTGTGAGGAAGGTAAAAAGCAGCTCTGAGTTCATGAGTGAAGCCAGAGACCATGCCATGTTCTGAAGAGAGAAGTTCATGTACACCACTCCAAGGCCTCAACTTCTGCATCTTACAGTCTTTCTGGCTTTTCTTTTCCCTTCCTTCCTTCCTTCCTTCCTTCCTTCCTTCCTTCCTTCCTTCCTTCCTTCCTTCCTTCCTTCCTTCCTTCCTCCCTCCCTCCCTCCCTCCCTCCCTTCCTTCCCTTTTACATTACTTTCTTTTTAACTACAACACAAAGGAATGCACACTTAGTTTGGTTGCTTGCCTTCTGTTTCTGTTCTGTCTCCCTGTTCCCGCTTGTCCCTTCCACCTCCAGTCTCCCCCACTTCCACTTTCATGTCACATGAAAGTGGAAGTGAGGGAGCCATCTCAGTCTCTTGTTAGTAAATTAAAATAAATTTTGTTTTTTTAACAAATTAAAAAAATAGTATCTATTAAAATGAAAGGAAAACAAACAAATGTCAAATGAATCTGCATGCACATGCAGATGACAGAGTGAGGCATTAGGTGTCTCACTCTATTCTCACCTGCCCTGTAGTCTTGAGACAGGGTCTCTCATTGATCAGTAAGCTTGCCTCTTTGGTTAGACTTGCCAGCTGGTCAACCAGCTTAAGAAGGGATCCACCTATCTCCGCACCCTCAATGCCAGAGTTATAGGCACACACATCCATGCCTTCTCCTGCAATGCTGATGTTAATGGCATTCACATCTATGTTTTCCTTTTTATATTGGTGCTGGGTATTTGAAATCAAGTCCTCATGCTTGCTCAGCAAGGGCTCTTCCCTACTGAGCCATCTCAGTCTCTTGTTACTAAATTAAAATAAATTTTGTTTCCTCACAAATTAAAAAATTAGTATTTATTAAAATGAAAGGAAAACAAACAAATGCCAAATGAATCTGATTGTGGCATCCATATCCACTATAGTTGATGGCTAATATTTTTGTTTTCTACAATTAGGCCATTTAAAAGGTTATTTTGACCAGATAGAAGTATTATATGCACACACGAATAGGCATAGAACTCAGTAAATTAGTACAAGCTGCACGAAGACATGAAGACATGAGCTGAGCTAAGGGGGCATGTGAGAGACCTCGCTGAACTTCTCAATGTGTCCTTCTACACAACTAACCATCTCTCCAAAGCCAAGTACTCTCCTTATGTGATTGTGATTGGTTTTGAGCTTTCTCAAAATCTCTTTTAAGCTTTATTGTGTGTGTGTGTGTGTGTGTGTGTGTGTGTGTACAGTGTGGAGATCAGAAGACAGCCTGAAGGAGCAAGTCTGTTCTCTTCCACTGTGTGGGTCCTGGAGACCCAGGCTGTCCCTCTCAGCAGCATTGCTTTGACTCACTGAGCTCTGTCTCCAGCTGGGCTTGGGGCTTTGTAATGAAAGAAGACCCGGAGATGAACAGGCACTCTCTAGGCATGGTGGTAAGTGCCTGTAATCTCAGCACTCAGGAAACTGAGGCAGGAGGCTCGTGAGTTCCTAGTTCACATAATGAATTCATGGCCAGTCTGGTGTAGTATAGTGAGACTTTGCCTCAAATAATTGATGACTGTTCACTGAAATACCATGCAAGAAGAGTGAGAAATGCAGTGACTAGTGAATGGTTGAGGGTATTGGCCAAATGTAGAACCAAGGCTAGTCATCAAAATATGTAAAACTATGCCCAAAGGGTAAAGACACAGAAAATCCAGTAACTGTTTGGCAAGGGACTCCATCAGGCATTTAATAAGTATTTATTGATCAATGGCTCTGTCCCAGGAAGTGTCTTGCAACTGGAATACATCAGAGAAAAAGACACACTCAATGCCATCCAGCTCATCCTTCCAGTGAGCCAATAGTCAGTGAGCAATAAGTTTCATCAGTGGGAGTGTTTCCATCATTGAGTCTTTTATGCTCAGGGTGGACCAGTACTCCAAAAATTGTAGGGATATGCTTTACAATTATTGTTTGAAGAATGAACAAATGCACAATAAGATTGTCAATCTGATAGCTTCTTAGAATGTTAAGCACAGAGAGGTGTCATATAATCCAGTTTCCACCCTTGGTAGACACCAAAGACAGAAAAGCATAAGCCTACACAAGAACCTGTGTATGATATTTACATCAGTGTTACAACAGCTCCAGTCATATGGAAAAAAACTCAGAAGTCACTCACCTGGGCTGTGGTCAAAACTCACTGAATAGGCTGAGGAGAGGTATGGCTCAAATACCTCTATGCAGTGCTTGCCTCAAACACTCCACTGACTGATGGGAGGTACTTATCAGTGGCAGACCACCTGCCTAGAATCCATCAATGAGGTGCTGGGAATATTGCTTAGTGACAGATCATTTACCTAGAAGGCACCTGCGAGAGGCATGGAGCACAGCTCATTGGTGCAATGTTTGCTGATCATCCACCAGTGAGTGCCCGAGTGTGTGGTTCAATGATGAAGCACCCATCTAGAATCCCCCTTTGGAGTGCTGGGGCACAGTTCAGCATTAACACAAAGCAAGACAAAAAGAATGCTCGCTTCGCATGCACAGTAGTCTGGGTTCAATCTCTGGCACCACCTGAAGAACAGAGAAGCAACACAGGCACGCTTGTGCAAGCACTCACACACACATACACACACACACACACACACACACACACACACAACGGAATGCTAGCATCAATATTAAAATGAAAGAAATGAAAGGTTGGCAAGTGTTACAACACAGATGATCCTTGAAAATATTTTGCTAAGGGGCAAAAGGGGCTGCAATCTGTGAACCAATTTACGTGAAATACCCCCAACTGTCATATCCTTGAAGACTGAAAACAAGTTAGTAATTATAAGAGGTTTGGGGAACACCTGCTCAATGGTCACAAGGTCTCTTTAGGGAGTGATGAGATTTTTATGATGGATCCACAGCTTTGTGAATGTACTAAAGAACAATTTTTTTTATGGTGCTGCCAGGAGCAGATGTATCTCACTGTCAAGAAAAGTTGAAGTTCTTAAAGCATTTTTTAAAAAAATTTTATAATTTAATTTATTTTTACATATCAGCCACGGATTCCCCTGTCTCCCTCCTCCTGCTCCCCCACCTTCCCCCAATCCACCCCCCATTCCCATCTCCTCTAGGGCAAGGACTCCCCTGGGGACTCAGCTCAGCCTGGAGATTCAGTTGAGGCAGGTCCAGTCCCCTCCTCCCTTCACCCAGGCTGAGCAAAGTGTCCCAGCATAGGCCCCAGGCTCCAAAAAGCCAGCTCATGCACTAAGGACAGGTCCCAGTCCCACTGTCTGGGGTCCTCCCAAACAGTTCAAGCTAATCAAACTGTCTCACTTATCCAGAGGGACTGATCCAGTTCCATGGGGGGTCCTCAGCTGTTGTTAGAACATCAAAATTTTTATTTTAAATTGGGTGAGTTGCATAGTATATGGATTGTCTCAAAGAACCTGCTAAAATTAGTGATACTGATTACACAGTGAACAGAGTGATTACCGTGCTCCATCTTGTCAAGGTACTACTTTAAATAAGCACTTTCAAATGGTTGGCTAGAAGCTGGAGTGATGGCTCAGTGCTTAGGAATGTGTACTGCTCTTCCAGAAGATCTGAATTTGAGTTCCAGAATCCATACCAGGCCCCTCACAGCAGCTATAATTCCACTTTCAGGAGATGCAATACCTCTAGCCTCTGTAGGCATCCACACCCTCCAAGATTAAAAATAGAATAAACCATTCAAAATGATTAACCAATTGCATACATTCTCTAGCCCTGTAAAATCTATGCTACATGAATCTCATTTCATAGGACAACAGAAGTTTTACTTATCAGGTCCAACCCAGACAGGTTCTATTGTTTTACTCTGTGATTGGTTGGTTTCACGTTAGTTTCAGGGCAGGATAGTCTGATTTGAGCCAAATGTTTCTTTCACTGGTTTTCGACCATTTTTAGTTCTGGGTCAGGGCGGTTTTTTAGCCAGCACCTTTCTATTTCTTTTTTGTTTAGTAATAAGCAACTGGGGTTGGAAAGGGGGTAAAGTTATCATTAGACTGCTTCCTGCTGAATTGGGGTGTCAAGGTTCTTGGGACAATCTTAATCTCCCTCCTCAGGATGTGACCAGGTTCTGCAGATCTCTGGCTTTGTCAATAGAGGCTGGTAGTCCTGTAATATTAACTGGTTCAGAGTCTGGTTAGAAATATTTTGCATCTGTTGCTGAAGAAATCTAGCCAAGAGTTTTATGAGGCAGGGTGCAATTAGTAGGGCTAGGAAAAGGAAGAAAAGAGGGGATTAGAAGGGTAGCATCCATTTCCATATATGGCTATTAGTAATCCACTGTCTAGAGGATTAATGTTTCTGAGTTTGAAGATCCATTTGGAGTTGTTGGATCTTATCTTTCAACTTTAGCAGTATCATAAGGCAAGAGAACGGTGGCACCAGTATCCAAAGCCACATGGATTTGCTGCCACATGGATTTATCCCTCTTAAACTCTGGGCTTTGTGCCCACAGGTAAGTCTCTTCCAGAATGAAGGGCTGTGTTTGCTTGCCCATTGGGAAGTCTGTGCAAATCTTAATAATTTATCTTTTTTTTTTCTTTTTGGTTTTTCGAGACAGGGTTTCTCTGTGTAGCTTTGCGCCTCTCCTGGAACTCACTTGGTAGCCCAGGCTGGCCTCGAACTCACAGAGATCTGCCTGGCTCTGCCTCCCAAGTGCTGGGATTAAAGGCGTGCACCACCACCGCCTGCCTAATTTATCTTCTTTATTCACTCACCAGCTGAAGTAGAACTGTGGACCATGGTCTTCTCATACCCAAAACTTAATCCCTTCTCAGTTTCCCTGCCATAACTAGGAGCCATTGGGATATAGAGAGTTGTGCCATGACATGGTAAGACATGAAGATGCATGGATAGGCAGGAGAAATCTTTAGGGACATTACAGGCCAGCGAGGGGAGTGTAGATTTCTTGTGTAGCTAAAGGCAAACATAGTGCAGTAGGTCAGAAGGGAAAACCAGGAAGAGAGAAGTATGGCAAGGACAATGGTCTCTGGGGGAAGCAGGGGCTCCAGACTCTCCACCTCCCTCTGTCTTCATATGGGGCACAGGGACATGTAATGAGCACAAGTCTCCAAGGGGTTAGTCTTCAGGGCTCTCATTTTCCATCCAGAGCCAAAACTGAAAGCTTTGTTTTCCTGAATCCCAGTCAGCCCCAGGAGCTCCTGGATCCAGGGAGTAGCTTTGTCACAACTTAGTTCCCGGCAAAGAAGGAAAAGGTAAGCGGGTTCTCCATGAAGGGCAAGGGATCAAGCTGCAGGGAAGAATGAACATGGTCTCTGTCTGACTGACAGATGCTGTAATGATGACTGGGAGCAGAACATCATTGTTCTCTTTTTCATTCTTTGATGGTGATCCTGACGGAGGTGTTAATCATGATGATGAAGATTAAGATTATCTTGGTATGGTGATGCTGCTGTTGCTGTGACTGGTGGTTGTGGTAGTGGTGATAATGATGGTGAGATGATGGTGAGATGATGGTGATGATGATGATGATTGCTGCAAGCCACAATAATATGAAGTAGGATTTCAGCTGATTATGACAAGCTAATACCCGGAAGAAGTCAAGGGCCTTCCAGAGGTCAAGCTGAGGCTCAAGAAGTCTTGGTGATATTGGCTTTTGATTATTAGCTGTTTCCTGCTATGAATTTCTCATGTGATATTGTAGCTTTTCCATCATTCACTGGGCACAATTTCCCCTCTAATAATGGAATATTTAGATAACCTTCTGTGCAGTAATGCCGCCAGGATCCATAATTTCAGGCCTTTCTGTAATTATCATCATTAGCAGCATCTGGCCAGGATCATCTCTGGATGGACAAAAGTATCTTATCTGAGACACCTCACAGATTCTCTATGAACAGACTTAATTATCCAGACTCTCTGTTTGAGAAGGCCTGGCAGATGTGCTAATTAAGCTCAACTTTGTCCTTTTCAAAGTCTTATCTCTAGTTTTAGATCCACCCTTAATAATTAACTCAGAACTAAAGGGTTCCTACTTACAGGTACATCTAGCTGTGAAGGAAATTGCCTATTTGAGTTGCCTATCCACCAACCACACTCCCTTCACCCTGCCAGAAACTGTGAGAGCAGAGATAGCATGGAGAGATAAGGGCCGAAGGGATAAAAGAGTCAGTTTTATTTTGGAAAAAAAAGGACAAAGAAGAAAAAAGAGAATGGAAGAACTAGATGGGTTGTTGTGCCTACGTCGCAAGACCCCTGAGCAAGACCACCACAGAGCCAATGTCCAATGCAAAACACACAGGGGTTAACTGATAATAAGCCAACCTAGGCTTGGTCCATGTCCAACAATCGACACAGCGGGTGAAGGAGGACGGCCCTGAGCTCTCAGGGTGAGGGGTTTTTAAGGGAAAAATGGCAAGCAGGGTGGTACAAGCCTGGGCATCATATGGTTGGGTGAGGGTGTGTGACCTTTGAATTTACTGGTTGGGGGTTATAGTTATCATTTTGGGGCAGGCCTGGACAAGTCCCAGGCTTTGTCCTTGAGCTGCCATGGAGGCTGGCCTTGCATGTTCACATTGACCCTACATGTAGTTCTAAGTTGGTGAGGGGTCCCAGAGAGTCAATAACTGGCTGAACCTTGAACAGTCAGAGTATGTGCAGAAAAAGAGCTCCTGCAAGGACTATGTCATAGCCCTTCCAGAAACTGCTTGTTTAAGTCTCAGGAAACTGAAATTGAGGCCTGATCTCTGAGAGAAGACTGAGCAGCCTGTTATGGCATCTGCTTGATCCTTTCAGGGTAAGAACTGAAGGGGAATGAACTGAGATGGGGAAGAACTAGATTGATAAAGAACTAGAAGAATGAGATGGAAGAAGAGAAAGAGCCAGGTGGGAAAGACAAGATGAAAAAGGAGATGGGAGGGAAGCTAAGATGGGAAAGAACTAGATGGATGAGAACCTAGATGGGGGCAGAACTAGATGAAGGAATTAAGATAGCACTTAGAGGGAACAGCAGAGAGATGCAGAGAGAATCAGGCAAGAAAGGAGCTAAATAAGAGAGGAGAATAGAAGCTCTGTAGAGAGAGAACTGACTCAGATGAACAATGTGAATGGACTAAAGAGTTTCATCTATGTAGACTTATTAGAGAATCCCTCAGATTAATCCACTGCTGGTATCATCTCTTCTGGAACTCTGGGTGAAGGCTATCTAGGGGATGGACCCCAATAGCTTTCATTAATGATGATGATTAAGATTGTAATGATTTAGTGATGATATGATGATGGTGGTGATAAGTAAGATTATAATGATATGGTGATAATGGTGGTAATGATGATGATGAAGAGGTGGTGGTGATAAAATGATTCAGATGATCATGTTGATGGTGACAATGACTATGGCAGCGATTTTGAGGTCTTAGTAACAATGATAAAGATAACAGTGATGATCGTGATTGTGATGATGGGGTGATATTGTTTGTGATGTAGGAGTATGCTGAGAGTCCTGGTGATAATGAAGATGATCATGATGGCTGGTTGTAATGGAAGTTTTTGAATCTCAGGACTTTGAATCTCAATACAGCCTCAGTTAGTCCTCACTGACATTTTAGGAGCAGATCCCACTGTTTTCATAAATTTCCAAAAGAGGGACAGAGAAGTTAAGCCATTCTCACAATTACTAAATGATAGAGTTTGGATTCAAGTTTCTATTCCACTCTTGGAAACACTTGTGGCACTTACTGAGTGACAAATCTTTCTCTTCCCTCTTTCCCCGAGCCCCAGGTATATTAAGGCCTTCCCTTCACAGGTGGATCGAGGAGCACTCATCAAGGTAGAGATCACACATTGAAGCCCTTGCTTGATTTGGGTTGTGCAGATCCCAATATTGGATTGTGACTTCCACCTCTCATTCCAGCTTCCTGTAGGAGGCGCTGAGTCTTTGCTGAGAATTAGCTATCAAGGCACAGCTTTTTTCCCATTGAGAGGTGGGCATCCTGGATGCTATTGGAGCTGTGTGGCAGGAAGTTCTGGGTCCTGAAAAGTGCTGGTGACTCAGGCATGTAATCCCAGACACTGAGAGCCTGAGTCAGGGGGATCTCCATGAGTTGGAGGCTCATCTGAACTATGTTGTGAGTTCCAGACCAACCTTAGCTATATAGTGAGACACAATCTTAAGAAGAAAAAAAAAAAGATGTTGGGTTTTTTTGTATGCACATCCTAAGACAGGGTGGGATTCAGAGGAATGTTAGAAACGGTTCTCATCCTTGGTCTATGCCATGATCATATTTTAAAGTGCTCTAATTCATTAGAAGAATACTGCTTTGGTCTGCTAAATATATTTCCTGGCTCAGGAGTGGACCAGAAACTTGATCACAGGAGATTCTGATTTGAGACACAGAAAGGATCTGTTTTTCCTCTTTGGGTGATGGAGAATTAAAAGGAGTGAGAGATCATAGCTCTGATTTCAGTTGAATGATTCTATTTGAAAAACAAAAACAAAAACAAAATACCCCACAATGAATAAAATCCATTCCATACCTACATGCTGAGTCTGGGATGGCCCAGTATTTAAGTTCTCCAGGACCCTATGCCCAGTCCATAAAGAGTGTGGATGGAATGAGCCTTGGTACTTTTTGTCTTCACAGTAATATCATTCCATTTTTCTTTTATTGAAGATAGGTATCTTTTTTTTTTATAGAGTTTCCCCTCCTCAACTCCTCCCAGGCCCTAATCCACACCTTTTCTGCCTCTCCTTAAAAACAAACAGATATTAAAGAGTAATCATAAAATAAAATAAGATAATGAAAACACAAACAGATGAAGAGCCAAAGAAAGAGTACAAGAAGCACATGTAGACACAGAGACCCAAATGTTTGTACACACAGGAATGCTATAAACAGAAAACTGGATGTTGTAATATATACACAAAAGACATGTAAGTTAAAAATAATGAATAAACAAATAAAACCCTGACAAAAATCATGACATGATGAGCCCCCAAAGATGCCATTGAGTTCATTTTGTGTTGGCCATCTACTGCCCTTAAGAGTGGTTTGTTTACAGCAATTCTTTTTAATGCAACATAAATTTTAAAATTACATTTGTTTATGTGTGTATGTGTTTGAGGTGTATGTATGTGTGTATGTGTGTGTGTGTGTGTGTGTGTGTGTGTGTGTGTTTATGGTAAGTGTGTGATGTGTGTCTGCATGTCACCATGCAGTGTGGCAGTCAGAGGACAACTTTCAGGTCCTGTCTTTTCACCATGTGGATTCCAGAGATCCAACTCAAATTGTCAGGGTTAGCAGCAAGCGCCTTTAAACACTGAGCCATTTTGCCAATTTACAAGTTGAAACGACCAAATCTAAAATTCCCTGGCTATTTCTTGCAACTAGGATCCTCATCTTTGAGAGGAATCTCTATCATTGTTTTAGGGTGTATCCTTTCCTACATTTAGTACATTTCTCGCTGTATATGTGGAGCTGAAAGAAAAACAAGGCAACTTTGTGGTGTGTTTGCATCATACCGTCTGTGCAGGATGGTTTTATGTCAACTTGATACAAGCTAAAGTCCTCTGAGAGAAGGGAGCATCAGTTACGAAAATGCCTCTAGCCAGGCAGTGGTGGCACATGCCTTAAATCCCAGCACTCGGGAGACAGAGCCGGGCAGATCTCTGTGAGTTCAAGGCCAGGCTGGTCTACAGAGCAAGAACCAGAACAGGCACAAAACTACACAGACAAGCCCTGTCTCGAAAAAAATACCAAAAAAAAGAAAGTGTTGTGGTCAAGCCTGTAGGGCATTTTCTTAGTCAGTTATTGATGAGGGAGGCCCAAACCCATTGTGGATGGTGCTATCCCTGGGCTGGTGGTCCTGGGTTCTATAAGAAAGCAGGGTGAGCAAGCCATGTGAAGCAAGCCAGTAAGTAGCACCCCTCCATGGCCTCTGCATCAGATCCTACCTCCAGGTTCTAGCCCTGTTTGAGTCCCCATCTTGACTTCCTTCAATGATGGACTACAATGTAAAAATATAAGTCAAATAAACCCTTTCTTCCCCAAGGTGCTTTGGTCCTGGGGTTTCATCACAGCAATAGTAGCCCAAAATAAGGCAACACCCTATTCTTCTTTTTTTACAACTTGTGTTTTGGGGCACAATACTTCCTTAATATCTTCCATGTCATTGTACTGTGACTCCCCTCCTCTCCTCTCCCATCCCATTCCACACGTTATATTTTGAGACACAGTCTCACATAGTCCAGGCTGGCCTGGAACTCACTATGTAGTTGGGGAGGGCCTTGAATTTCTGATATTTCTGCTTACATCTCCATAGTGCTAGAATATTAGCATGCACTGCAATGGTCAGTAGGCTGTATCTTTCTGTCTCTGTCTGGCTCTATTTCTCTGTCTCTCTGTCTCTCTCCCACACAGGTATGTATCTGTGGAGGCCAGGGGCCATTTTTCTGGTGTCTTCCTGTATCACTTCCCTTATATTTCAACACAGGGTCTCTCCAACACAGGGTCTCTCACTGAACTTGGAACTCACCATTTCAGCTAGACTAGACGGCTGATGGTCCTCCCACCTTTGCCCCTCCATCCAGTGCTGAGGTTACAGCACCTGCTGCCATGACTGGTTGGTCAGAACTTAGAGTCTCAGGTTTGTGCTGCAGGGTTTTATCAGACATTATCTCCTCAGCCTTCTGACCTCCTTAAAGATTGCCATGGCTGTGTTGGATTTTTAAGCACAGCACTAACTACTCCAATAAGTACTACTGTGCCATGCAGCCCTCCAAGTGAAATCCTGTTTTCACAATGTCACAGGTAAGACAGGCAGCTTTGAGGAGGCTGTCCTGCTCATATGTGACAGGGATTTTCCCATCACTCTAAGACACCCATTATTAACCAGACCCTCTCCTTTCTCATGTTATTAATTTACTGGGTGAGCCTTCCCCTCCTGCTGGTGTTTTTTTTTTTTTTCAAGTTGCAGCTCATGACCCATTAGTGGATCCTAAAGTCAGTTGTGTTGAGAGCTTTACAGCCTACATTCTACTGGCAATGGAACAGACTCAATCTGCATTGGTGGTGGGTATGTCAACCCTCACTTCAGGGAGTCTTAGCAGAGTCCTTATCTTTATTCCCTGGGCATGTTTTTATTTTTTCTTTTGGTCTAGTGTCTTCTTGGAAATATTAATTCTTTAACATAACAAATTCTGCCGGGTGGTGGTGGGGATGGTGGTGGTGGTGGTGGTGGTGGTGGCGGCGGTGATGGTGGTGATGGTGGTGGTGGTGGTGGTGCACGCCTTTCATCTCAGCACTTGGGAGGCAGAGTAATCTTTTTGAGTTTGAGGCCAGCCTGGTCTACACTGTGGGTTTCAGGGCAGTCAACCAACCAACCAAACCAAAACAAACAAACAAACAAACAAAAAAAACCCAATAAAACAAAACCCAAACAAATTCCATTAATTTTTTGATGAATATTTCCCCTAATTTAATTTGTTTTGGGTCCATTTCATATATATGAAATATATATAATATGTAGAAAATTCTGATGGCTGTCACCTCACTCTCTCCCATTTTCAACCCACTCCTCTTACCGATTCCCCACAAACCCATTTCCCACATTTACATCGTTTCCTTCTGCTTTGGTTTTGTGACACACTAAGTTTCACCAGGGCCGCCTGTGGGACAAGGGTCGTGAAGTGAGAAGGAAATATCAGGGAACACAGACGCAAAGGTTCTGGAAAGCAAGCCTAGTGAGCTGAAAGTGCAGAAGGGGATGAGGATGGAGAGCTAGACAAGAACCATCTCACAGGTGTGATGGTGCATGCTGGAGGCAGGAGAATCTCTGTGAGTTCCAGGACAGCCTAGTCTACATAATGAGTTCAAGAGAGCCAGGGCTATTTAGAGAGATGCCAGTTAATAACAACAAAACAAAATAACACCGACAATAAAACAATTTACAAAGGCCTTTGTAAAAACTGAAACTATGGTACAACCAACCAGGGAAAGGGGAGTCGGAAGAGAGAAGACCTTAAGGGCAAAGACAGGCTAGACTAGCGGGTGAGGTAATTTTACTTCATTCTACATTCACTGGGGATTTGAAGAAGGGCTCTGTTCACCGTAAGGCATTGGACTTGATTTACTATTGAATAAGTGCCCCCTTGGGAATGGGAAGGATGGGACTCACAAGCTACAATTCTCACTTCATCGTCTCTTCCTTCTGGTACTCCATAGGGTTCCTCTCAGGTCCGTAGTGCAGTGCCCTTGAGTCCTGAACCCATGCCACCCTCCTGGGCATCACCTCCCTGGACCAATCAGAGCCGCTCACATGAGCTGGAGTTTGTGCTGCTGGGCTTCTCACACATGCCCTCCCTGCGCCCAATGCTTGCAGTGCTCTTCCTGGCGGCCTTCCTGCTCACGTTGCTAGGCAACACACTCATCGTCATGCTGACTAGCCTGGACCCAGGCCTGCGTGCACCCATGTACTTCTTCCTGCGCCATCTGGCACTGGTGGAGATCTGCTTCTCGCTGGACGTGGCTCCCCGTCTGCTGGTGACCCTGCTGCGGCCTGGACGTGGGATGTTCCCCATAAGCTGTGCCCTGCAGCTGCTTCTAGTGCTGTCCTTAGTCACATCCGAGTGTTTCCTCCTCACGGTCATGGCCTGGGACCGCTTCTTGGCCATTTGTAGGCCTCTGCGATATGGTACCATCATGAGCTTGAGGCTGTGCCACCTGCTGGCTGCCACCTGCTGGCTCGCAGGGTTACCAATAGCTGTGGCCCTCACCATCTGGCTCTTTAACTTTCCCTTCTGTGGGCCACGGGGCATCAGGCACTTCTTATGTGACATACCACCTCTGCTGAGCCTGGTGTGTGCAGACACCAGAGTCTTTGAGGCTAGTATGTTCGTTATCACAGTGTTAGTTATCATGGTTCCCTTTAGTCTTATAGCTACGTCCTACATCATGATTTTGGCTGCTGTCCTTCGGATGCCATCAGCCTCTGGGCGCCACAAGGCCCTGTCCACCTGTGCCTCCCACCTCATCGTGGTGATTCTGTTTTATGGCACAACTGGGGTCATCCATTTGCGCCCCAAGGCCGGCTACTCTCCAGAGAGCAAGCAAGTGGTGTCCCTGTCATACACCATTGTGACCCCAATGCTCAACCCTCTCATCTACAGCCTGAGGAACAAGGAGGTCAAGGCTGCCTTTGGGCGTGTCTTCATTCAGAGACGAGGAACCTTTATCCCTTGACCTCTATAGACTTCATTTACCCAATCATTTGGAGATCATCTCTACCCAAGTGGTCTTGAGGACCTCCGTGCATGAGTAAGTTAAACCATTTCTTATAATTTTGGTTGTGAGCCTAGCCTTTAATGGCTGACCCATCTCTCCAGCCAAGGATCAAGGATATGGCTCCTTTTTTTCCCTTTTTTCTCCCTCTCGACTTTAGAGACAAGGTTTCTTTGTGTGTTTGTACCAACTCACTCTGTAACCCTCTCATCTACAGCCTGTGGAGGTCAAGGCTGGCCTGGAACTCACAGAGATCCGCCTTCCTCGGCCTCCTGAGTGCTGGGATTAAAGGCGTGTCCACCACAGCCCAGCTAAACCCTTTCTAAAAGATTTTATTACCAGGATGGCCCTGCTGAATATGTAGATGACGTCACAACTATCTAATGGCCCCTTGAATAACACCTAAATTTCGACTTGGTCCATGTATTGAGTGGGTAGCATCCTGTTTCTCCACTGCAATAGAAACTGGATTGGAGTTCAAAAGCATGGTGATTGCATCTTTCCTGGGCAAGTAGAATTGCCCACTGCAGCAAAGAAAAACATTATAGCAAAGAAAAAAAAAAGTTTAATCTTCTATAAATCAACTCATTTAGGGTGTGTTGTGATTTGAGTATGAAATTTGCCCACATGCTCACGTGTTTAAACACTTGGGTCCCCAATGGTGGTGCTCTTTTAGAATTAGTGGAGCCTATAGGAAGTGGAGCCAGGCGAAAGGAAGTGGGTCACTAAGTGTCATACCAGACCCCACTTCCTGTTTACTTCTTGACTGCTGATGCAATGTTTCATAATCCTGCCACCCCCTTATGTGGCCACAAGGAACTGAACCTCAAATGGTGAGCCAATTGGCCATTAAGAGCACTCGTTACTCTTACAGAGGCCTGGGGTTCAATTCTCAGCACCCACCTCAGTGAATTCACTGCCTGTAACTCCAGTTCCAGGGGAATCTTACGCCCTCTTCTGGCCTCCCTGGGCACTGCACACACATGGTGAACATACATAATGTCCCACAGATGTAAAATGCAAATAATAAATATTTTAAAACAACAAAACTGTGAGCCAAAATACACTCTTCCTCCTTAAGTGACTTTTTGTCAGGTATTAGACATAGTGACAAAAAAGGTAACTAATACATGGCATGAGGCTATCCCATCAGAAGTTAAAAATATTCAAACACAAATATTACATTTATGATTTTATTTGTCAATAAAATAGAATAAAATCAGGTTCTAAAAGATTAAAATAAACTATAGTTATGTATTTAATGTAAGACACATCACATTAAGAGACGAGGTGCTGTGGCACACAACTTTAATCCCAGCACACAGGAGGCAGATGCAGCTCAGTAATTTGAGGCAAGCCTGATCTATATAGGAGTTGCAGGCCACTTAGGGTTATAGTGAGACCCTGTGTATAAAAACAAAACAAAATAAAACAAAACAAAATGCAAGGCTGTTAAGATTAGAAAAGGCATCACAGTGTGGGTGGTTTTATAGCTGGTCTTTGACATGGGATCAGTAAGCTGTTTGGAGGAACATGGGGTTCACATTCATCTTACTAGGTGACTCTGCCTCTTTTGATTTTTGGTGAAATTTCCTTAAAAAATAATTATTGCATCTCTCTGTCTAACTCTCTGTCTCTGTCTGCATCTCTGTCTCTGTCTCTCTGTGTACACATGGTGCACATGTGGGGGCAGAGGATAACTTAGGGAGTCAGTTCTCTCCTCCCACCATCTGCATCCTTGGGATTCCAACTGAGGTCGTCAGGTTTGGTGGCAAACACCTTTCTCCACTGCGCCATCTCATCTTCTCACAGAATTCTCTTTAAATTGGTGTATACTAGTGAAAAAGATAACAGGTTTCATGAAGATCTGTATACAAACACACACACACACACACACACACACACACACACACATATTCACACCCCTTTATTCTCTCTTCTAACTCCTTCCCTAGACCCTGGTCCCCTTCCTCCTTTCCAAATACTTCCCCTTTTAATTAAACATCTTAAAAAATCTCCATTTGACAAATAAGAGAAAACATGTAATATTTGTCTTTCTGATTCTGACTTATTTTCACAATGATCTTCAGTTCTGCCCATTTTCCTGAAAATGACATAATCTTGTTTTTTTTTTTTAAACTATTATTATTTGCACACAAATATCAGAACCACCAAAGTCAGAGCCATTGAGAATCCCCTGGAGCTGGAGTTAGAGACCGTTTTGAGGTGCCTGATGTGGGTACTGGGAACTGAACTCAGGTCCTCTGGAGGAGCTACAGGGGTCATGTTGTTAAACTTCTTTTTAAATATTCATGTTTACACCCATACATTTGTCAAGGAACCTTAGGTAAAGGAGCTGCTTGTAGTAGTAGTTAGTGGTTAATGAAGATACTCATTTTTGCTTGTCATGTTGGGAACAAGTGACTGGGTGCTCGGCTGCATGTGGCATATCTTATCAACTCACTTACAAGGCTCAAGATACATCTCTAAGAGGAGGAAGAAAGACTGGAAGAGCTGGAGGATGGGGTGGAGTGCTGTGAAATGCTGTCCTCTAGAGGTGACATGACCTGCTGCCCACATGAACTCAAGCAGCTGTGACCACCCATGCAAGACCAAGCCAGTTAGACATGCCAGGATGAGGAGGGCAGGGCTCATGGAGCTCTACCCTGAGCTGAGAAGTGGGAGGGAGAATCCCTTTTCTTCTTTTTAAAATATTTATTTTCTTTCATTTTATGTGCATTGATTTCTTTTTTTTGCCATGGGTGTTGGGTCCCCTGGAACCAGAGTTACAGAGAGTTGTGAGCTGCCATGTGGATATTGGGAACTGATCCCGAGTCCTCTGGAAGAGCAGTCAGTGCTCTTAACTGCTGAGCCATCTCTCCATCCCTGAGAGTCCCCTGTCTTTAGTGTGGCCACTGGAAGGTTGTCTAGGCCCCTTGGATGATCTCAGGCTTATGAACATATGGGCAGCATTGACTAGATTCAGTGGATTATAAAATAAATATTATAGGAGAAGACGGGATTGGAAAGAAGATGTTACTGGGACCCAAGAGGAATTGAAATGAGAGGTGAATGTGTTTAAGACACATTGTTTATATGTACAAAAAAATCTCAAAGAATAAATAAAATTTAAAACAAAAAATCCAATCTGCATTGAGCACATACAGACTTGTCTTTCTTATATTTTGCAAGCAATACATCCTAAGCAATATTATGTAGCCTTTATCTTATATTTGTTATGCAAGAATCAGAGTGATCCATAGAATATACTATCTGATAATAATATAATAGGCTATAGTATCCTAGTAGGCTATCTGCTAATACTGCCCCAACTGGTGGCAGATTTCTAGAAGTTTGCAGATTTGGGATTCGGGGTATTGGGCCTTGAGATTTGAAGGCCCGATTTACTTCCTGTCTGCTTTTTCCTGACTGCACATGCATTGTGATCAGCTATTTCACGCTCTTGGTGCCATGCCT
Organism: Peromyscus leucopus; assembly: GCF_004664715.2. NCBI lineage: Eukaryota > Metazoa > Chordata > Mammalia > Rodentia > Cricetidae > Peromyscus > Peromyscus leucopus. Next base: position 183,456,318 of record NC_051063.1, read on the forward strand.
TCATCACTGTGATGCACAGCCACTCTTCTTAAGCTGTCAGTTGTATCTTGTCAATTATTTACTCAAAACAAGAAAGTAAATCCACTCCCTCACATCTTGCAGATGAACCATCCCAATCTTCTTTGAATAAGATATGCCTCAGATTTTCAGAGTATCATGTCCCCTTCCCATCACTCAAACAATGTTTTGTTAATTTTTTAGAGAAAAGTCCTGCTGCAAAGCCTCATGCTGGCCTCAAACACATGCCCCTTCTACCTCAGTCTCCTAGGATTACAGGAACCTATCATCACACATGGCCACAACTGCAATTTCATTTACTCTTCTTAGTAAATTTGAATTGACCTTGAATAAAGTACTGCTTTATGGTTATCACTGAGTACCATGCCTAGTACTTACTAGACACTTAATAAATGCTTGCCAAGAGGATGAATGAGGAATGAGGGTCTGATGTTTTTGTTTTTCTGTTGTTGCCATAAAACACTGACCAAAAGGAACTTAGGAGAGAAAATGGTTTATCTGGCAGGTCATACATAGCTTATCACCGAAGGAAGTCAGGGCAGGAACCTGGAGGCAGAAACATGGGGGGAATGCTGTTTACTGACCCCTGCTCTTTGCTTTCATCTACAGCTCAGGCACATCGGCCTGGGTGATGCCAACCACACTGGGCTGGGACCACCCACATCAACCATCAATCAAGACAATTTCACAGAGTCATATCCTCAGGACAGTCTGATTTAGACAGTTCCCTAACATGTCCCCTCTTCCCAGGTGACTCTAGGTTTTGTCAATTGACAATAAATAAAAAGTAACTGGCACATGGCTATCCACATCTAATGATCAGAACCTTTTTTGTAGTTCTGAGGTCTCTTTCCAGATAGACAAGAAGGTAGTCAGTGATCTAGAGCAGTTAGACACTGGAGTTTAACAATAAACTCATTTGTGTGTTTGAATCAGTGTCATATTCTTGCTTCTACAATGCTTTCATCCTGTAAAATGGAAACTCTGTACTCACTCAACAATCCCTCCTTATTCTACTTCTTCACATTGCTAGCAGCCATAATTCTACTCCATGTGCCTAGAAATTTGACTCCTTTAGGTAACCCATACCAGAGGAACCACACAGTGTTCTTCTTTTGTGATCGCTCATTCTCTCACTCTGACATCAAAGTCCAACAATGTGGAACAATCCTTTTCTATATTATGAGTATGTATTATTCTCACTTGCTAATAAAAAGCTGATTGGCCAGTGTCTGGGCAGGAACTGATTGAGCATGAGCACCAGACTGAGAGTATTCTGGGAAGAGGAAGGGTGGAGTCAGAGTCACCATCAAACACATGGGAAGCTAGATGAGAATGCCATACTGATAGAAGGTTCCAAGCCACGTGGCTAAACATAGATAAGAATTATGGGTTAATTTAAGTGTAAGAGCTAGTTAGTAATAAGCCTGAGCTATTGGCTGAGCATTTATAATTAAGATAAGCCTCTGAGTGGTTATTTGATAAGCAGCTGCTGGATATTTGGGAACAGGTGGTTGTGACAGGAAAAATCTGAGTATAGTCCAGACTTGTGTAATAACATATATCAGAATTTCTTTCCTCTTAATGATTAAATAATAACATATTACATGGATTTACCACATTTTATTCATCCAATTTCTGCCAGGCTGAGCTCCAGGAATCCAACTGATGGGAGAGAGGAGGGAGACATCAAAATCATGATGGGAAAACATACAGAGATGACCAGCCACACTAGTGGAAACCCCTGAACTATGGACCAATAGCTGTGGAATGCCCATGGGACTGGACTAGGTCTTCTGGATATGTGAGACAGCTGTTTAGGTTGAACTGTTTTGGGGGGACCCCAGGCAGGTGTATCGGGATCTGTCCTTGGTGCATGGGTGGGCTTTTTGGAGGCTAGTACGTAAGGTTTGACACCTTGTGCAGCCTTGGTACAGGGGAACAGGTCTTGGACCTGCCTCAACTGAATGTACCAGGCTCTGCTGACACCCCGTGGGAGACCTTGAATTGGAGTAGCTGGGAATGGGGGGTGTGTTTAAGGGGAATGGTTTGGGGGTGGGAATAAAAAGAAGGGGGATCTGTGGTTGGTATGTAAAATGAATAGGAAATTTATTTAATAATACAAATACATTTTAAACAGGTCACAGCATTAGGAAGGTTAAGAACCGCTGGCCTAGAAGATGCTCATACCAGCTGAAGTGCTTCAGAGACACTCACCTGTCAAATTGTCTGCAAAGTTGTGGAGTGAGTTCCATTATTCCTGATCTCACACACCATCACCCATGCTTGGGTAGGCTTTTGTTGATATATAAGCTGTCTCTGAGTCATTTCTACCCCTGTAAGTAACCCCAGTATAACCCACTGGTTCACCAAGTTGGATTCTGGTAGTATCATTACCTTGGTCTGTCGTTGATTCCCTATCTGGGATGAATAGTCATTAAACATCTTCCCAGGATTAGCCACATACACACACACACACACACACACACACACACACACACACACACACACACTCACATACACTCACACACACATTCTCTGCTTGTCTGTCTGTCTGTCTCTCCTCATTTACTTCAGTGTATAATTGGTATTTCTCAGCCTGACATTTCAGGCCTCACAGTACATGAGCCCAGAAATACTTTCTGCCTCTTTGGCTGTGGTTCTGCACATCTCTGGATTTCCTGCCCAGTGTAGATGCCCTGATGTCCTCACTTCCGTACTTCACTATCATGCCTTGTCTGATGATTTTACCTAGAGCATCACCTCTGATCCCCTCCTGCTGGGAAATACAAGTCATCTCTGAGGCCTGGATTACTCACAGAGGCTATCGATAATGTTCTTTACTTCCATGCTCTCTCTAACTGGTAGCTTTAGTTTGTGCAGAGTGCATAACAAATGTCCTAGACTGAGTGGTTTAAACATCCATCTGTTCTCTTTTTCTGGAGGCTCCAAGTTGAAGGTCAAGGGCCTGGTAGATTGATTTTTTGCTCAAGAGTTGGTTCATGGTTTTCTGATAATGCTTTGCTGTGCTCTCCATTGACACAAAGATCCCTTGGGTCCTCCACACCCTTTTAAGGGTACTTATACCACTGAAAGCATTCCAAACTTATAATTTCATAATTTACCTCTGATCATCCCTCAACAGTTCACTTCCAAATATAATCACTTTGAAAATTATGAATTAATATATAGAATTAAATAGGATACACATTTTCAGCCTGTAAAGCAACATTTATTAAGAGTGCTTTTTAATCTCATTTGCTGTTGTATAGATGTAACCAACCGTCTTATTAAATAAGAAACACAGAAACAATGTAAAAGAGAAAGCCGAGAGGTCAGAGCTCAGAGCTAAAATCTCACCCTTCCTCCTGCTGTCCCAGCTTCGCGAAAGAGACCTACTTCCTGTCGGTTCGTTTTTTTATAGTATGTTGTTCTGCCTTCTCATTGGTTGTAAACCCAAACACATGACTGCCTCATCACTGTCTGAATGTACAGCCTCCTAGGTCTTAAAGCATATGTCTCCAATGCTGGCTATATCCCTGAACACACAGAGATCTTATGGGATTAAAGGCGTGTGCCACCACCGCCACACTCTTGCTATGGCTCTAATAGCTCTGACCCCCGGACAACTTTATTTATTAACATACAATCAAAATAATATTTCAGTACAATTAGATTACCACCACATTTCCCCTTTTCTATTTTAATAAAAAGAAAAAAAGCAAAAGGTTATAACTAACAAAAGGAAAAACTATATACAAAAGTACAATAACTATATACAATATTTACAAGTAATAAATACCTAAACAGGTATTTGACAAATCAGAGAAAATAATTCCATTATCTATCCTATTTTGGTAAATCCAAGATGTATCTAATGCACTTTCTATCCTAATTAATTTTCAACTATAACTAACTAATCTTCAACCATAACTAACTAATCTTCAACTCCCTCAGAGACCCAAGAAGGGAATAATATTAGCTAACAAAAATAAAAACAGGAAGTGCATGCAAGCAACTTCCAAAAAATTTTGTGAGTTGACAGAAACAGCCAGCTGCCTGAGCAGTCACCTGAGGTTTCTCTGCAGTGTTGGGCATCATCTTCAGCCTATAGGCTTAGTGTATCTGACAGACTCATTTGTGAAGTAGGATGTACACAAGGTCAACAGTTCATCCTCACATTGGGTGAGAGCAGTCCACGTACCAGAAACACCTGAATTCCACTAGTGTCCTGTCATGATTCAGGATTTTAAATTCTGGAAATTGTTGACAGTTTTTAAATTCAGCTGTCCATTCTTCTTGGCTGTGTATATATGGCTTCATCTCAGCATCCCCTTCTTCTCCACATTCCTCTATTAAATGCCAGTCTACTTTTGAGAGGCATGAGCTTTCAGCTGCTGTTCCATTGTACAACAGAATCCATCGGCCCTCTGCCTGTTAAGCTGCCTTCGAAGAAAAGGGCACTGTACCTTTTCCGGATGCGAAGGCCACTTCAGGGATGGGGCCATATTGTCCTGGCCTCAGAAGATGCCTTTTGATAAAGCCATAACCACACTTGTTTTGGCAAGAATCAGTAGTCCCTTGTTTCGTGATCTATCTGTCCATTTTGTCCTGTTGATTCGAGGATACTTTGTTGTCCAGTGGCTAACTTTTGCCAGAATGAAAGTTGACTCCATATGCAGTTTCTTCAATGCCCATATTTTCTCTAAAGTAGATTGGTACTGCCAGGAGCCGACATGTCTCAAAAAAGAAAAATTTTCTAAGTTATTAAAAACATTTTAAATGCCATATTCTGTAGATCTCTGAAGGGTTTGAAGATGACCTGTCTAAAACATCTCTGCTCAATTTTTAAAACATATCTAATATGACTACAAGTTCTATGATAATGTCTAACTACTAGCTTTCATTTCTTTATATCCTAATAGTTGATAATAATAACATTCAAGGATCAGAAATTTGCATTACATTGTTAAATGGATGGAATAAATACAATTAGAAATATACATATAGCATTTTCTAACAATAACTATTGTATACAATATAAAACAATTCAATCCAATGTAAAGTATTTAAAACTAGTAATTGTCTTTTTCTTTTCTTTCTTTCTTTTTTTCTTTTCTTTTCTTTTTTTTTTAAACAAGAACCTTAAATCTAATCTCCTTTGCTTAGCCTTTTTCCTAACCCTTGACAATAACTTGTAACCAACCCCCCTCTATACTGAAAATTATCCCAGACCCAAAACCCATTAAAAAGACCAAAAAGCCACCCGCCCCACACCACCTCTTTGGGAATGTGGGCGTCGTATTCTTAAAATTGTTTCCTGCTGGGTATGGGCGAAGTTTTCTTTATCCTGAAAGAAAAATTTTAGGTTAATTGTCAAATTCTAGGAGAGGTAACTATATCCTTCATTATCCAGTCTGTGTATAATGCCAAAGTTCAGGGTTTATCTCAAGTCCTTATTCAAGTAGTCTTTGAGACTGGATCATCTCAGCTAGTCATCTCAAAATTGCTCTGAGCACCTTATAGTTCAAAGCTGATCTATGGATGATGTTTGTCAGCTTAATGATATTATTATTGTCCACGTGGAATTGTTGTTGTTGTGGGGCCCCATCTTCTTTCTGGAGACTTCAGTTGATGTTAGGCCTGGCCATGATTTCCTGCAGAAAACTGATAAGAGACTCGAACACAAAAACATATATATGCAGCTAGCCTTTTTTCTAGAATTAGTTAGTACTCTATATGACCATTCATATCTTAACAAAGTTTAAAATGTATATATATATATTAATCTTGTAAATTTTGATATAAAATTTATACTTTAAGAAAAGTTTAAAGAATCAGAATAGAATCAAAGATTAGTAATAGAATAGTCCCTTAATTAATTTTGCTTTTGTCCTGTACCATAGCAGAAGATGGCTCTTATTCTGGCATGATACAGGGAGTTTGCATTTTCCTTTTAACAACATGCTTGAGTTTAAAGAAGGAGAGAGCCATTCTCCAACTCCAAAGTCTGCTTTAAATTTTAATTGAACTGGGACTGTTAGAAGACCAATAGTGTTAAATCTTTAGAAAAAAGCAGAAACAAACATTTAGGAAGACATAAAATTTTTTTAGATAATATATACCCATACACCGTTTCACTCTGTTTCTTGGATAGATGATTTGTCACTTTTCTTCAGTTGTCTCATTTGTCCAGTGTTCTTCAGATTCCTTAACCTTCATTCTCCTAAAAGACAAAAACAAAAACCTTTCCCAAGACTAATTTTGAGGATGTTTCCTTTTGACAAGTTATTATCTGATTAAATGAAAAGGCATGTGTTATTGATACAAGTTAGTTTAAATTGGATGTTCATGCTGGTTGATGAACTATCACCTCCTCAATTAAGAGGTCTCTCTTGTTCAAATCGAACCTTTATCAATTTTGATGGTACCCACAGCTTATCTTCTCCTGTAGAAACAAAAGCAAAACCTTGTCCCAATGTAATACATACCCTGGTTTCCATTCTGAGGTCAGCATGTCCTTAAAGTATATAGGCTGATTTAATTCTGTAGTTTTTTCTATTATCCAATGTCTCTCTGCAGCTGTTTGTTCTTTTCTCATTGGCATTCAGAAAATTCAAAGTTAGAAGAGCATTATGCAGTCTATTTCTGGGGTTTTTGTTACCCATTTCTGTTTATTTAGCATATCCTTTAGAGTTCTGTTTGATCTTTCTATAACTGCTTGACCTGTAGGATTATGTGGTATGCTTGTAATATGCTTTATATTGTAATAAGCAAAAAACTGTTTCATTTTAACAGAGACATATGATGGAGCATTGTCAGTTTTGATCTGTGCAGGTATACCCATGATGGCCATAACTTCTAGCAAATGAGTGATTACAGAATCAGCCTTTTCAGAACTCAAAGCAGTTGCCCATTGAAATCCTGAAAAAGTATCAATGGTGTGGTGTACATATTTCAATTTTCCAAATTCTGCAAAGTGAAACACGTCCATCTGCCGGATTTCATTTCTCTGAATACCCTTTGGGTTACATCCTGCTGGTAATGGTGTTTGATTGTAGACAGAACAAGTAGGACATTTCTTTACTATTTCTTTGGCTTGTTGCCAGGTTATGGAAAAATCCTTTTTTAAACCTTTACTATTGACGTGATATTTTTTATGAAATTCTGAGGCTTCCAGCACATTTCCTATCAATAATTTATCAATCTCATCATTGCCTTGTGCTAGAGGGCCTGGCAGACCAGTATGGGATCAAATGTGAGTTATATATAAAGGATGATTCCTTTTCCTGATTGTATCTTGTAATTGAATAAATAGTGAAGTTAATTCTGAAGCATCAGGGATAAATTCTGCAGTCTCAATATGTAACACCACTCTTTCAGCATACTGAGAAGCAGTTACTATGTTGAGAGGTTCTGAAAAATCCATTAATACCAACAGAATAGCATACAATTCTGATTTTTGAACTGAATTATACGGACTTTGAACCACTTTACTTAAATTTTCTGATTTGTAACCTGCCTTTCCTTCTTTGTTGGCATCTGTATAAAATGTACGAACTCCAGATATGGGTTTTTGCCGTACAATTTGAGGCAAGATCCATTCAGCTCTCTTTATAAGATCAATTCTATTGCTTTTGGGATATTTGCTGTTAATTTCTCCCAAAAAATTACTGCAAGCTCTTTGCCAAGGTTCACTTTCTGTCCATAATTTTTCAATGTCTCCTTAGTTAATGGTATGACAATTTCTGCTGGGTCTATGCCTGCTAATTGACGAAGTCTCAGTTTTCCTTTGTAAATCAAGTCAGAGATTTTTTCCACATAAGTTTTTAATTTTTTATTTGGTTTATTTGGTAAAAATATCCATTCCAATATAATATCTTCCCTCTGCATTAATATTCCAGTAGGAGAACGCCTAGAAGGTAAAATAACCAAAATGCAATCCAGCTTTGGATCAATACAAATACGTGTCCTTCATGCACTTTCTTTTCTACCAAGGCCAATTCTTTCTCAGCTTCAGGTGATAATTCTCTTGGACTATTTAAGTCCTTGTCACCTTCTAAGGTTCTGAACAAATTAGTCAGTTCATCATTTTTTACCCCAACAATAGTTTGTAGATGAGAAATATCTCCAAATAATCTTTGAAAGTCATTAAGAGTCTGTAGTCTATCTCTCCGAATTTGCACCTTTTGGGGTCTAATTTTTTGTAGCTCTATTTTATATCCTAAATAATTAATAGAATCTCCTCTTTGTATCTTTTCAGGAGCAATTTGTAATCCCAGCAAGGCAAAATTTTCTTTACTTCTTCAAATATTATTTCTAAAGTATCTGCATTTGAGTCAGCTAGTAAAATATCATCCATATAATTATAAATTATAGATTTAGGAAATTTTTTACGTATCACTTCCAATGGCTGTTGTACAAAATATTGGCACAGAGTTGGGCTATTCAACATTCCCTGTGGGAGGACCCTCCATTGAAATCTTTTAACCGGTTGAGAATTATTATAAGTAGGCACTGTAAAAGCAAATCTTTCTTTGTCTTTTTCTTGTAAGGGTATTGAAAAGAAACAGTCTTTTAAATCAATAACTATGAGAGGCCATCCTTTTGGTAACAGAGTAGGCAAAGGCATCCCAGATTGTAGAGAGCCCATTGGCTGAATTATTTTGTTAATTGCTCTAAGGTCTGTTACCATTCTCCATTTACCAGATTTCTTTTTAATAACAAATACAGGAGAATTCCAGGGGCTGGTTGATTCTTCAATATGCTGAGCATTTAACTGTTCTTCTACCAGCTCTTCTAAAGCCTGGAGTTTCTCTGTTGTTAAAGGCCATTGTTGGACCCATACAGGCTATTCTGTTAACCATTTTAAAGGTAGAGCTGTTGGTGTCTTTGGAAGATCATCAGTTATTGTGCCCTGTTCTTGTATAATATGGATGGCTGGTGACCACTCATTAGAACAATATCTTCTAATATTTCTCTCAGTAACATGTGCTAGTTTATGATTTGTTTCTGAGATTGGAGGGATGTTAATCTGAGTATTCCATTGTTGCAACAAGTCTCGGCCCCACAGGTTCATAGTTATGTTAGCCACATATGGTTTTAATTTTCCTCTCTGTCCTTCTGGACCTATACATTCGAGCCATCTTGCACTCTGTTTCACCTGAGATAATGTCCCAATTCCTAACAGTTGAACGTTTACCTCCTGAAGAGGCCAAGTTGGATGCCACAATTCTGGTGCAATTATGGTAACATCCACACCTGTGTCTACCAGACCAGACAACAAAACACCATTTATTTTTATTGTTAATTTTGGTCTTTGTTCATTAATAGAAGTTTGCCAAAAAATTTTCTTTATGTTTTCTCCTTTATTTTCTATTCTCTCTGTTTCATCATCCTGACCAGCATGATTTATTCCAATAGGCATTTGGTTATTTAATCGCTCTCCAGAGCAGGCATTTCCTCTATGGCTGCAGGAAAGGTTTGAACTAGATTTGCACTGGGGGCCTGCCTGAGGCCCTCTGGGAGTTTCCCGAAGACTGAGGCAAAGGATTACCCTGTCTGTCCTTTGTTGATCTACATTCGTTGGTCCAGTGTTTTCCCTTACCACACTTTCTGCATACTCCAGAAGGAAGGGGCATTCTGTTGCCATTGTTCCTTGAAGAAACATTGTTTCTGGGAATGACCTGTCTACAGTCCCTTTTCAAATGTCCTTGCTTTCCACATCCAAAACATCTAACACTCCTCAAACCTTTTGAAATTACTTCTCCTACCCATGTATCATCATGCTCATCAGCTTCAACATTAATTGTTTCTCTAATCCAATCTTCCATAGGTGCAGATCTTGCCCTTAATGGCCTGATTATTCTTTTACATGCTGCATTCACATTCTCAAAGGCCAAGGATTCAATTATTGCCTTACTAGCTTCTGAATCCGAGACCATTCTCTTTACTGCTGAAGCCAGTCTTTGTAAAAAATCTGTAAAAGACTCTTTTGGGCCTTGCGTCACCTTTGTAAATGACTCAGATTTTTTTCCTGGTTCCTCAACTCTGTCCCATGCATTCAAGGCTGCCGTTCGACATAAAATTAGGGTTTGGACATCATATAAACATTTTGTTTGTGCTGAAGCATATTGGCCTTCGCCCATAAGCTGATCCTGGCAAACTTGTATTCCTTTATCCCTCCATTGTTTTTTTATGTTTTTAGCCTCCTCCTTAAACCAAGTCAGAAATTGAAGTCTCTGGCTGGGTTCCAGAACACCTTGTGCAAGGTCCCGCCAGTCCTGTGGTACTATCCTATTATATGTTGACCAAGAGTTTAACATTTGCTTTACATATGGGGAATGCATGCCATAAGATACTATTGCCTTCTTAAGCCTTTTTAAATCCAACATTTCAATTGGAGCCTGCTGTGGGACGGTCTATATGCCAAATTGCTCTGATTGGTCAATAAATAAAACACTGGTTGGCCAGTGGCCAGGCAGGAAGTAGGTGGGACAAGGAGAGAGGAGAATTCTGGGAAGCAGAAGGCTGAGGCAGAGAGACACTGCAGCCGCCGCCATGACCAGCAGCATATGAGGATGCCGGTAAGCCACCAGCCACCACGTGGCAAGGTATAGATTTATGGAAATGGATTAATTTAAGCTATAAGAACAGTTAGCAAGAAGCCTGCCACGGCCATACAGTTTGTATGCAATATAAGTCTCTGTGTTTACTTGGTTGGGTCTGAGTGGCTGTGGGACTGGCGGGTGACAAAGATTTGTCCTGACTGTGGGCAAGGCAGGAAAACTCTAGCTACAAATGGCGCCCAACATGGGGCAAGAGTTTCCACCTAAAACCTGAGAAAAGATTCTAAAATGGAGCTAAAAACAGCTTCCTAATTGTCTCTCTCAAATGAGCAGCAGCTGCCGGTTTGAGCTACTGGCGGGTTCCTAGCGTGTGAGCTCGGTCTGCAGTATGGCGGGAATGAGGCCTCTGCAAGTGGCACATTAAGCTGCATGGTGGATTTAGCCTTTGCTAGTAGAAAACAAAAAGAGGTTTCTGGCTACACGCTGCTTTGATAAGAAGCATAGACCCACTATTTCTGAGAGTTGATGGCTCCCAGAGCTGGCGGAAAACGTACCACCGCCATGTTGGGAAGCTGAAGTGGGCGGAGCCAGCAGCCACAGTGCTAAGAAGGCTGCAGTTTAAAGCAATAGGCTCAAGGTAATATAAAACATAAGCCACATAAAGATGGCTACCACACAGAGAATCTGGATTATGTTCTCTTTGATATTTGTAACTGAAGAAAAACATTTGATTACAAAAGCTGTTGAGTTATGCCAAAATGTATATTTTAAAGGTACCTTGACTTCAAAATGTGGATGTAAGGATATGTTGCTTTGGAAAGGAGGCTCTGCTTTTGTTTCTACAGAAAGCCAGAGGCTATGGATTTGTTCCAGATTAAGATACATCAGGTTTGACCAGCCAAGACCACCTGAAAGGTCTCCGATGACACCATGGCCCAGATGATCCAACATCCAGAATCGTTTCAAGTCACGGACTACTCCATGATCTTAAAATTTTCTTTGTGTCCTGTAAGATACAGCGCCCCCCTCCAGCAGGAAGTAGTAAGAGAAGCTACGCCCAAATTCCCAAATATACCAAGCTGACTTTGGAGATGTGTAAAAGTTAAAACCTTCCTTTTAAAAAAAAAAGAAAGGGGAAGTGCTGTGGGATGGTCTATATGTCAAATTGCTCTGATTGGTCAATAAATAAAACACTGGTTGGCCAGTGGCCAGGCAGGAAGTAGGTGGGACAAGGAGAGAGGAGAATTCTGGGAAGCAGAAGGCTGAGGCAGAGAGACACTGCAGCCGCCGCCATGACCAGCAGCATATGAGGATGCCGGTAAGCCACCAGCCACGTGGCAAGGTATAGATTTATGGAAATGGATTAATTTAAGCTATAAGAACAGTTAGCAAGAAGCCTGCCACGGCCATACAGTTTGTATGCAATATAAGTCTCTGTGTTTACTTGGTTGGGTCTGAGCGGCTGTGGGACTGGCGGGTGACAAAGATTTGTCCTGACTGTGGGCAAGGCAGGAAAACTCTAGCTACAGGAGCCCAATTATTTTGTGTAGCCATTTGATCAGGCATCTGCTGTACGGTTACAGGATAAATTAAGGGTGACTGTGTGAAAACAGGCTTTCTTTCTGCAACCTTATGAACCCGACTTGAAACAACTTCACTGTTAATTTCTTCTGTCTGAATTTTTACAGGTTTAACAAGTTCTTCTAAAGCTGTTATCCTGGGACTTAAATTGACTATCTTTTTAAATATTAAAATGTGGATTATTATAGTGATAAGGTGCATAATTCCACCAATACTAATATTATATAGTTGTTCCATTGTCAGACTGCCTAAAATTTCGAACAAAAACCAATTTTCTTCCAATGTACACATAAAACCCATTTGTTTTTTAATGTGGAAAAAATTCTCTTTTAGATAGTTTCCTTTAAAATATCTGATATGTTATGACTTACCAAATCTGAGTAGAACAGTAGAAATCCGAGGGGATTTTCAAAGCAGCCACCTAGTGTCCCAGGTGTAAATCCAAAGAGAAAGAGAGAAAGAAAGAGAGAGAGAGAGAGAGAGAGAGAGAGAGAACAAGAAAGCGTAGCTGGCTAAAGTTTAAATGCAGCCACGTGTTCCCTCTTGTGCCAAGTCAAGGCTTGGGTCTGGCTTCCTTAAGCTCCGACCACGTGCGTTGGCTTTACAGGCAGGGCCCTGTTCGGCAGGGCAACTCTGAGTTGTTTGTAGCACCGGCTTTAAGCAAGCAGGATTTAAGCAAGCAGTTCACCGATAGTCCAGCCTGAGGTCAAGCAGAACTAGACCCAGGCTAAGAAGCCGCTGCTCAGACTAAGAAGCCGATTGCCGCCGGCCGCCGCGTGCCGCCGCCACCGCGGGCCGCCTGCCGCCCTTGCGGGAAAGCGGACCTGCCGCCAAGCCAAGCAGTTTTTAATGGATTCTTGTCACGTTGGGCGCCAGATATAGATGTAACCAACCGTCTTATTAAATAAGAAACACAGAAACAATGTAAAAGAGAAAGCCGAGAGGTCAGAGCTCAGAGCTAAAATCTCACCCTTCCTCCTGCTGTCCCAGCTTCGCGAAAGAGACCTACTTCCTGTCGGTTCGTTTTTTTATAGTATGTTGTTCTGCCTTCTCATTGGTTGTAAACCCAAACACATGACTGCCTCGTCACTGTCTGAATGTACAGCCCCTAGGTCTTAAAGGCATATGTCTCCAATGCTGGCTATATCCTGAACACACAGAGATCTTATGGGATTAAAGGCGTGTGCCACCACCGCCACACTCTTGCTATGGCTCTAATAGCTCTGACCCCCGGACAACTTTATTTATTAACATACAATCAAAATAATATTTCAGTACAATTAGATTACCACCACACTGTTGTTAGAGGGATACATCAGAAAACACTTATGTTCAGTAACAATAACAAACAATAAAGCAGAGAGTGATAGAGAAATACATCTGACATTGATCTCTAAACTCCAAACATGCATGGGCACAGGGACCTTCACACAGGTACACACACACACACACACACACACACACACACACACACACACACACAGGCAAATGTTTGTTTTAAAATTGAAATAATTAAAAAGAAGCTAGATATCATAGTACATATTTGTAATCCTAACATTCAGGAGGAACAAGCAGGAGGAGTGTGGTTTGAAGGCCAGCTTGGACTACCTTGTGAATTCTAGGATAACCTTAGTTATATGATAAAACCCTGCCTTAAGAAAATATAAACAGATCAGTTAAAACTCCCATCAACAAATTTGATAGCTTACTTATTTTTGAGAGAGGGTCTCACTGTATGGATTAGGATCAAGTTCAAACTCACAGATATCCTCCTGTCTCAGCTTTCCATGTGTTGGAATTAAAGGCACATGGCATCACACCCTGTCAATAGCATTTATTTTTAGATGAGTACAAAAATCACATAAAACCCTTAACTAGTATGGTGGTTTGAATAAGAATGTCTCCCCTAGCTAGGCAGTGGTGGTGTGTGCCTTTAAACCCAGGACTAGGGAGGCAGAAGCAGGAGGGTCTCTATGAGTTTGAGGTTAGTCTAGTCTATAAAGTGAGTTTCAGAATAGCCAGGACTACACAGAGAAATCTAGTCTCAAGAAGGAGAAGGACATGGAGAAAGAGGAGGAGAAGAAGAAAAAGAAGAAGAAGAAGAGGAGGAGGAGGAGGAGGAGGAGGAGGAGGAGGAGGAGGAAGAAGAAGAAGAAGAAGAAGAAGAAGAAGAAGAAGAAGAAGAAGAAGAAGAAGAAAGAAGAAAAGAAGAAAAAGAAAAAGAAGAGAAGAAGGTGGTGGTGGTCCCCGATAAGCTCAGATATTTGAATCCTTAGTCATCAGGGAATGACAATATTTGAAAGGATTAGAAGGATTATGAGGTGTGGTCTTGTAGGAACTGTGTCTCTGGAGGTGGGCTTTGAGGCTGCAAATTTTCATACCAGGCCTAAGTTCCCCCCTCTCTCTGTCCCTTTGTTTCTGTCTCTCTCTATCTCTGTCTCTCTCTCTATTTCTCTGTCTCTGTCTCTCTTCTTGCTATTTCACTCTTGGCCTCTGGATCAGAATGTAGCTCTCAATTACTGTTCAAGTGCCATGAGGGCCACCATGTTTCCACTGTGTTTCCCACCATCATGATAATAGACTAAACCTCTGAAACTATAAGCTAGTCCTTAATTAAATGTCTTCTTTAATTGGAGTTGCCTTTGTCATGGTGTGTCTTCACAGCAATAGAACAGTGACTAAGACAACTAGTAAAGCAGTAAGAATTCAATTAATTTTAATACTAAGGGAACATTTATAGGATAAATATTTTCATAAACTAATATTGATGTAAGCAGGATTATTTGTTATCTTGAGAACAGGGTCTTGTGTAGCCCAGGTTGGCTTTGAACTTTACATGTAGCTGAGAATGACCTTGAACTCCTGATACTCCAGCCTCCATCTCCCATGTACCAGGATTAGAAACATACAACACCAGAATATTAGCCTTGTAGCAAGGATTTTAACCTAAGTCTCTCTCTCCAACCCCTCTCTCTGAGGTTAGTTAATGTATCTGAAGTTTGTCTTACAATGATGCATTACTTTGATCCATACTCAGTTTGGTAAGCTGAGTCATTCTGGACAGAAACAGTCATGATAATTCCTGTCACCAGATAGGTACTGAGAGATGGTCTCTCATATATAGATTTAGAGACAACCCTACTGACTTGTAATGTAAATGCATCTAAAAGCAGAGTCCCACACAGCATTGACCAAAAAGAGAGCTAAGTCACAAAAGAATTCAAATTGGGGGACCAAAAAGACAATTGTGTATCCATATCATTTTAATAATCATCTATTGAAAGAAATTGAATGAAGAAAATGTGGCAAATTCATGTAATGTGTTCTTATTTAACCATTAAGAGGAAAGAAATTCTGATATATGTTATTACACATGGCTGGATTGTAAGTAGATTTTTCTTGTCCCAACCACCTGTTCCAAAATATCCAGCAGGTGCTTCCCAAATAACCACACAGAGGCTTATATTAATTATAAATGCTCAGCCAATAGCTCAGGCTTATTACTAACTAGCTCTTACACTTAAATTAACCCATAATTCTTATCTATGTTTAGCTACGTGGCTTGGAACCTTTTCTCAGTATGGCATTCTCATCTTAGTTCTCTGTTTGATGGTGACTCTGACTCCACCCTTCCTCTTTCCAGAATACTCTCAGTCTGGCGCTCATGCTCGATCAGTTCCTGCCCAGACACTGGCCAATCAGCTTTTTATTAGCAAATGAGAATATAGAAAAGGATTGTTCTACATTGTTGGACTTTGATGTCAGAGTGAGAGAATGAGCGATCACAAAAGAAGAACACTGTGTGGTTCCTCTGGTATGGGTTACCCAAAGGAGTCAAATTTCTAGGCACATGGAGTAGAATTATGGCTGCTAGCAGTGTGAAGAAGTAGAATAAGGAGGGACTGTTGAGTGAGTACAGAGTTTCCATTTTACAGGATGAAAGCATTGTAGAAGCAAGAATATGACACTGATTCAAACACACAAATGAGTTTATTGTTAAACTCCAGTGTCTAACTGCTCTAGATCATTGACTACCTTCTTGTCTATCTGGAAAGAGACCTCAGAGCTACAAAAAAGGTTCTGATCATTAAATGTGGATAGCCATGTGCCAGTTACTTTTTATTTATTGTCAATTGACAAAACCTAGAGTCACCTGGGAAGAGGGGACATGTTAAGGAACTGTCTAAATCAGACTGTCCTGAGGATATGACTCTGTGAAATTGTCTTGATTGATGGTTGATGTGGGTGGTCCCAGCCCACTATGGGTGGCATCACCCAGGCCGATGTGCCTGAGCTGTAGATGAAAGCAAAGAGCAGGGGTCAGTAAACAGCATTCCCCCCATGTTTCTGCCTCCAGGTTCCTGCCTTGAGTTCCTGCCCTGACTTCCTTCAGTGATAGACTATGTATGACCTGCCAGATAAACCATTTTCTCTCCTAAGTTCCTTTTGGTCAGTGTTTTATGGCAGCAACAGAAAAATAAAAACATCAGTCACTCATTCCTCAATCATCCTCTTGGCAAGCATTTATTAAGTGTCTAGTAAGTACTAGGCATGGTACTGGATGACAACTATAAAGCAGTACTTTATTCAAGGTCAATTCAAATTTATTAAGAAGAGCAGTTGAAATTGCAGTTGTGTCCTGGTATGAGGGTACATGCCTGTAATCCTAGGAGACAGAGGTAGGAGTGACATGAGTTTGAGGCCAGCATGAGGCTTTGCAGCAGGACTTTTCTCTAAAAATGTAACAAAACATTGTAGTTGTTTGAGTGATGGGAAGAGAACACAATACTCTTTAAATTTGAGACATATCTTACTCAAAGAAAATTGGAATGTATTAGCAGATATTACATTATGCTGTCGTAGCCTATTATACTATTAGCAGATAGTATATACATCCAATAAAAGATAGATCTGCATATTATAACATATGATGTATTGCTTGCAAAATATAAGAAAAACAAGTGTATTTGTTCAATGCAGATGGGATTTGTGGCTTTAATTTTTACTTATTTTTTGAGATTTTTGTACATGTATATAATGTAATAATATAACATTCACCCCTTATTCCAACTTCTCCTGGGGTGCCAATAACACCTCCTTTTCAGTCCCATCTTTTCCTATGATATTTATATTATATTCCACTGAATCTAGTCAATGCTGCTCATATGACCATGGGCATGAGACCATCAATGGGCCTAGACAAACTTCCAGTGGCCACACTAAAGAAGGGCACACTCAGGGGATGGAGAGATGGCTCAACAGTTAAGATCACTGACTGCTCTTCCAGAGGACTTGGGTTCAATTCCCAATACCCACATGGCAGCTCACAACTCTCTGTAACTCTGGTTCCAGGGGACCCAACACCCATGGCAAAACATCAATGCACATAAATAAAAGTAAATAAATTCTTTAAAAAGCAGAAAAGGGATTCTCTGTCTCCCTTCTCAACTCGGGGTAGAGCTCCATGAGCCCTGCCCTCCTCATCCTGGCATGTCTAACTGGCTTGGTCTTGCATGGGTGGTCACAGCTGCCTGAGTTCATGTGGGCAGTAGGTCATGTCACCTCTAGAGGACAGCATTTCACAGCACTCCACCCCATCCTCCAGCTCTTCCATTCTTTCTTCCTCCTCTTCAAGATGTATCTTGAGCCTTGTAAGTGAGTTGATAAGATATGCCATGTGCAGCCAAGCACCCAGTCACTTGTTCCCAACATGACAAGCAAGAATGAGTATCTCCATTACCACTAACCACTACTACAAGCAGCTCCTTCCTTTACCTAAGGTTCCTTGACAAACGTATGGATGTAAACATGAATATTTAAAAAGAAGTTTAACAACATGGCCATTGTAGCTCCTCCAGAGGACCTGAGTTCAGTTCCCAGTACCCACATCAGGCACCTCAAAACGGTCTCTAACTCCAGCTCCAGAGGATTCTCAATGGCTCTGACCTTGGTGGTTCTGATACTTGTGTGTAAATAATAATAGTTTTTAAAAAAATAACAAGATTATGTCATTTTCAGGAAAATGGACAGAACTGAAGATCATTGTGAAAATAAGTCAGAATCGAAAAGACAAATATTACATGTTTTCTCTTATTTGTTGAATGGAGTTGTTTTTAAGGTGTTGAATTTTAAAAAGGAGAAGTATTTGGAAAGGAGGAAGGGGACCAGGGTCTAGGGAATGGGGCACAAGAGAGGATAAAGGGGTGTGAATATATATATATCTTCACGAAACCTGTTATCTTTTTCACTAATATGCACCAATTTATTTTTTTTAATATATACTTATTTATTATGTATACAGTGTTCTATTTGCATGTATTCCTGCTGGCCAGAAGAGGGCGTAAGATTCCCCTGGAACTGGAGTTACAGGCAGGGAATTCACTGAGGTGGGTGCTGGGAATAGAACCCCAGGCCTCTGTAAGAGTAACGAGTGCTCTTAATGGCCAATTGGCTCACCATTTGAGGTTCAGATCCTTGTGACCACATAAGGGGCTGGCAGGATTATGAAACATTGCATCAGCATTCAGGAAGCAAGCAGGAAGTGGGGTCTGAATATGTCACATGGAGGTTCACTCTTAGTGACCCACTTCCTTTCCCCAGGCTCCACTTCCTATAGTTTCCACTACTTCTAAAACAGCACTGCCATTGGGGACACTGCCATTGTGGACACGTGAGCATGTGGGCAAATTTTATACTCAAATCACAACATACGCTAAATCAGTTGATTTATAGGAGATTAAATTTTAACTGTTTTTTTTTTCTTTGCTAAAATGTGTTTTTCTTTGCTGCAGTGGGCAATTCTACTTGCCCAGGAAAGATGCCATCACCATGCTTTTGAACTCCAGTCCAGTTTCTTTGCCAGTGGAGAAGCAAAATGCTACCCACTCAATACATGGACCAAGTCGAAATTTAGGCTGTGTTCAAGAGGCCATTAGATAGTTGTGACGTCATCCACATTTACTAGCAGGGGCAATCCTGACAATAAAATCTTTCAGAAAGGGTTCAACTTACTCGTGCATCGAGGTCCTCAAGTCCACTAGGGCAGAGATGATCCCCAAAGGACAGGGTAAATGAAGTCTATAGAGGTCAGGGGATAAAGGTTCCTCGTCTCTGAATGAAGACACGCCCGAAGGCGGCCTTGACCTCCTTGTTCCTCAGGCTGTAGATGAGAGGGTTGAGCATGGGGGTCACAATGGTGTATGACAGGGACACCACTTGCTTGCTCTCAGGAGAGTAGCTGGCCTTGGGGCGCAAGTGGATGACCCCAGTTGTGCCATAAAACAGAATCACCACGATGAGGTGGGAGGTACAGGTGGACAGGGCCTTGTGGCGCCCAGAGGCAGATGGCATCCGAAGGACAGCAGCCAGAATCCTGGTATAGGACATGACTATGAGACAGACAGGAACGATCATAATTAACACTGTGGCCACAAACACACTGGCCTCGAAGACTCTGGTGTCTGCACACACCAGGCTGAGCAGAGGTGCTATGTCACATAAGTAGTGCCTGATGCCCCGAGGCCCACAGAAGGGCAAGTTAAAGAGCCAGATGGTGAAGACCATTGACACTGGGGCTCCTGCAAGCCAGCAGGTGGCGGCCAGCAGGTGGCACAGCCTCAAGCTCATGATGGCACCATATCGCAGAGGCCTACAAATGGCCAAGAAGCGGTCCCAGGCCATGACTGTGAGGAGCAAGCACTCGGATGTGACACAGGACAACACGAGAAGCAGCTGCAGGGCACAGCTGGTTGGGGACACCCCTCGTCCAGGCCGCAGCAGGGTCACCAGCAGACGGGGCGCCACGTCCAGTGAGAAGCAGATCTCCACCAGCGCCAGCTGGCGCAGGAAGAAGTACATGGGTGCACGCAGGCCTGGGTCCAGGCTGGTGAGAATGAAGATGAGCGTGTTGCCTAGCAACGTGAGCAGGAAAGCGGCCAGGAAGAGCACTGCAAGCATTGGGCGCAGGGAGGGCACGTGTGAGAAGCCCAGCAGCACGAACTCCAGCTCACGTGAGCGGCTCTGATTGGTCCAGGGAGGTGATGCCCAGGAGGGTGGCATGGACTCAGGACTCAAGGACACTGTGCTAAGGATCTAGGAGAAACCTTTTGGAGTAGCAGAGGGAGGAGAAGATGAAGTGAGAATTGTAGCTTGTGAGTCCCATCATTTCCATTCCCACGGGGCGCTTATCCAATCGTAAATCATGTCCAATGCCTTACCGTTGGACCGGGCCCTTCTTCAACCCCTCAGTGAGTGTAGGATGAAGCCAATGACCTCACCCGCTGCTCTAGCCTGTCTTTGCCCTTAGGGTCCTCTGTCTTCTGACTCCCCTTTCCCTGGTTGTGAAGAGTCCAGGAATATAGACATATACAATTATAAGCTTAAGAGATAAAAACTGACAGTCATCAGATCTAAAGGTTAACTGCTCACAATGTCTGCTTTATAGCAAACTCCTCTGTCAACAGCCAGGGGTTAACTTTTAACCCCCTTGTCCCTTATAGCCTACAACTTCCTGGACCAAAGCTAACTCTTAATAGTTTCTACATGACGTCCAGCACGCATCCCATACCTGGTCTTTCTATGTGACTCCTAGCAAGCACCCTATGCCTGACGCTATAAAAGGGGGCCAGTACTCACCTCCATTGCCACAGCCTCACAATTCCAACATCACTGTGGTCTCGGTTAGCTGAAAAGCTTTTGTGCCCTAGGTTTTTCATGTAATAAATTTCAACATTTACTTTTCTGAAATAAAGTTTGCTTCTCATTTAATAGACTTTGGTGGTCTGTCCCCATTTTAGAGAGACCCCAGGTCCAACAACTAGTGAGTAGTAGTAGTAGTAGTAGTAGTAGTAGTAGTAGTAGTAGTAGTAGTTGTTGTTAACTGGCATCTCTCTAAATAGCCTTGGCTGTTTTGAACTCATTATGTTGACCAGGCTGTCCTGGAACTCACAGAGATCCTCCTGCCTCCGGCATGCACCATCACGCCTGTGAGATGGTTCTTGTCTAGCTCTCCATCCTCATCCCCTTCTGCACTTGTAGCTCACTAGGCTTGCTTTCCAGAACCTTTGCATCTGTGATCCCTGATATTTCCTTCTCACTTCACGACCCTTGTCCCACAGGCCGCCCTGGTGAAACTTAGTGTGTCACAAACCCAAAGCAGAAGGGAATGATGTAAATGTGGGAAATGGGTTTGTGGGGGAGTCCGTAAGAAGGGTGGGATGAAAATGGGAGAGAGTGAGACAGTAATCAGAATTTTCTATGTATTATATACATTTCATATATATGAAATTGCCAAGGAAAAATTAAAACTGGGGAAAAAATCATCAGAAGAATAATGGAATGTGGTTGGGTTTGTTTTATTGTTTGGTTTTAGTTTTTTGTTTATTTGTTTTTTGTTTTGTTTTTTTTCAAGACAGCCCTGGATGTCTTGGAACCCACATTGTAGACCAGACTGGCCTCAGACTTGCAGAGATCCACGAGTCTCTGCCTGCTATTTTTGGGATGAAAGACATGCACCACCACTACCCTGTGGAATTTGTTTTCTTAGAGTTAAAATTTCTAAGACAACACCAGACCAAAGTAAAACTTTAAAAAGATGCCCAGGGAATAAAGATAAGGACTCTGCTAAGACTCCCTGAAGTGAGCGATGACACACACACCACCAAGGCAGACTGAGTCTGTTCTGTTGCCAGTAGAGTGTAGGCTGTAAAACTCTCAACACAACTGACTTTAGGATCCACTAATGGGTCATGAGCTGCAACTTGAAAAAAAAAAAACACCAGCAGAAGGGGAAGGCTCACCTAGTAAATTAATAACATGAGAAAGGAGAGGGTCTGGTTAATAATGGATGTCTTAGAGTGATGGGAAAATCCCTTCCACATATGAGCAGGACAGCCTCCTCAAAGGCCTGCTTTGGAGGGCTTACCTGTGAAGTTGTGATAACAGGATTTCATTTGGAGGCTGCATGTCACAGTACTACTTATTGGGGTACTTAGCATCATTCTTAAAAATCCAACACAGCCATGGCAATCTTTAAGGAGGTCAGAAGGCTGAGGAGATAATGTCTGATAAAACCCTGCTGCACCAACATGAGGCCCTAAGTTCTGACCCCTAGCCAGACATGGCAGCAGGTGCTGTAACCTCAGCACTGGATGGAGGGGCAAAGGTGGGAGGACCATCAGCCATCTAGTCTAGCTGAAATGGTGAGTTCCAAGTTCAGTGAGAGACCCTGTGTTGGAGAGACCCTGTGTTGAAACATAAGGGAAATGATACAGAAAGACACCAAAAATGACCATGGCCTCCACTAGTGCATATCCGTGTATACACACACACACACACACACACACACACACACACACACACACACAGAGAGAGAGAGAGAGAGAGAGAGAGAGAGAGAGACAGACAGACAGACAGACACAGACAAAGACAGAGAGACAGAGACAGAGACAGAGAGATAGAGAAGACAGAGAGAAAGAGGAGACAGAGAGATGCAGCCTATTAGCCATGGTAGTATATGATGATATTCTAGCACTATGGAGAGAGAGGCAGGAATATCAGGAATTTAAGGCCCTCTCCAATTACATAATGAGTCCAAGGCCAGCCTTGACTATGTGAGACTGTTTCTCAAAATATAAAATATTGAATGGGATGGGAGAGGAGAGGAATGGAGTCACAATACAATGACATGGAAGATATTCAGGCAATATTGTGCCTCAAAACTCAAGTTGTGGAATAAGAAGAACAAGGTGGTGTCTTAGATTGGATTACTATTGCTGTGATGAAACCCCATGACCAAAGTACCTTGGGAAGGAAAGGGTTTATTTGACTTATTTTTCTACTTTGTAGTTCATCACTGAAGGAAGTCAGGACAGGGACTCAAACTGGGCTAGAACCTGGAGGCAGGAGCTGATGCAGAAGCCATGGAGGGATGCTGCTTCCTAGCTTGCTCCACATGGCTTGGTCAAACTACTTTCTTATAGAACCCAGGACCACCAGCCCAGGCATAGTACCATCCATAGTGGGCTTGGCCCTCCCCCATCAAGCGCTGACTAAGAAAATGCCCTACGTCTTGCCTACAACTCTGTCTTAGGGAAGCATTTTTTTTTTAAATTGAGGCTCCCATCTCTCAGAGGATTTTAGCTCATGCCAAGTTGACATAAAACTATCCTGCACAGACAGTATGATGCAAACACACCACAGAGTTACCTTGTTTATCTTTCCGGTCCACATGTACAGGGAGAAATATACCATAAATGTAGGAAAGGATACACTCTAAAGAATGATGGAGATTCCTCTCAAAGATGAGAATCCTATTTGGAAGTTAACCAGGGAATTTTAGATTTGGTCTTTTCAAACTGTGGGCCGACTGCCAAGATGTCTCAGTGGGTAAAGGTGCTTGGTGCCAAGCCTGACAATTTTAGTTTGATCTTTGGAATCCAGTTGATCAAAAGAGAGAACTTGCAAGTTGTCCTCTGACTGCCACACTGCATGGTGGCATGCAGACACACACTACACACTTACTACACACACACACACACACACACACACACACACACACACACACACACACTTCAAGCACATACACAACATAAATAAATGTAACTTTTAAATATAAGTTGCATTAGAAGCATTAATGTAAACAAACCACTCTTAAGGAGAGTAGATGGCCAACACAAAATGGCATCTTTGGGCACTCATTATCTCTTGATTTTTGTCAGGGTCTTACTTGTTTATTCATTATTTTTAACTTACATGTCTTTTGTATATATGATAACTTCCAGCTTTCTGTTTTTATAGCATTCCTGTGTGTACAAACATTTGGGTCTCTGTATCTGTATGTGCTTCTTGTACTCTTTCTTTGGCTCTTCATCTGTTTTATGATTATCATATTTTTATTTTATGATTATTATTTAATACCTGTTTGTTTTCTAAGGAGAGGCAGAAAGGGTGTGGATTAGGGCCTGGGAGGAGTTGAGGAGGGGAAAAATCTATTAAAAAAATACCTATTTTCAATTAAAGAAAATGTGTTAAAATTACTGTGAAGACAAAAAGTACCAAAGCTCATTCCATTCCCACTCTTTATGGACAGGGCATAGGGTCCTGGAGAGCTTATATAGTGGGCCATCTCAGCCTCAGCATGTAGGTATGGAATGGATTTTATTCATTGTGGGGTATTTTGTCTTGTTTTCTTGTTTTTGTTTTGTTTTTCAAATAGAATCATTTAACTGGAATTAGAGCTATGATCTCTCACTCCTTTTAATTCTCCATCACCCAAAGAGGAAAAACAGATCCTTTCTGTGTCTCAAATCAGAATCTCCTGTGATCAAGTTTCTGGTCCACTCCTGAGCCAGGAAATAAATTTAGAAGCACCTAGTAGTGTTTTTCTAATGAATTAGAGCAGTTTAAAATATGATCATGGCATAGACCAAGGATGAGAACCATTTCTAACATCCCTCTGAACCCCACCCTATCTTAGGATGTGCAAACAAAGAATACGACATCCTCTTTTATTTTATTTTTTGTAAGACATGTCTCACTATGTAACTAAGGTTGGTCTGGAACTCACAACATAGCTCAGACTGGCCTCAGACCCATGGAGATCTCCCTGACTCAGGCTCTCAATGTCTGGGATTACATGCCTGAGTCACCAGCACTTTTCAGGACCCAGAACTTCCTGCCACACAGTTCCAATAGCATCCAGGATGCCCACCTCTCAATGGGAAAAAAGCTGTGCCTTGATAGCTAATTCTCAGCAAAGACTCAGTGCCTCCTACAGGAAGCTGGAATGAGAGGTGGGGGGTGAAATCCAGTATTGGAATTTGCACAACCCAAAGCAAGCAAAGGCTTTGATGTGTGATCTCTACCTTGATGAGTGCTCCTCCATCCTCCTGTGAAGGGAAGGTCTTAATATACCTGGGGCTCGGGGAAAGAGGGAAGAGAAAGATTTGTCACTCAGTAAGTGCCACAAGTGTTTCCAAGAGTGGAATAGAAACTTGAATTCAAACTCTACCATTTAGTAGTTGTGAGAATGGCTTAAATTCTCTGCCCATTATCTGGAAAGGCCTGATAATAGTAGGATCTGCTCCTAAAATGTCAGTGAGGATTAACTGAGGCTGTATTGAGATTCAAGGTCTTGAGATTCAAAAACTTCCATGGCAATCAGCCATCATCATCTTCATTATCACCAGGACTCTCAGCATACTCCTCCATCACAAACAATATCACCCCATTATCACCATATCATTATAATGTTACGTATCACCACCATAATCATATAATCACTAAATCATTATTATCTTAATCATCATCATCATCATTGTCCTCGTCATCATCATCATCATTACCTCCATCATCCCACCATCATCACCACCACCAACCACCACAACCACCGACAGCAGCAACAGCAGAATCACCACACTGATATAATCGTAATCTTCATCATCATGATTAACATCTCCATCAGAATACCATCAAAGAATGGAAAAAGAATGCAGATGTTCTGCTCCCAGTGATCATTACAGCACCTGTCAGTCAGAGACCGTGTTCATTCTTCCCTGCAGCTTGATCCCTTGTCCTTCATGGAGAACTCACTCACCTTCTGCTTCTCTTCTGCCTGGAACTAAGTTGTGACAAAGCTACTCCCTTGATCCAGGAGCTTCAGGGGCTGACTGGGATTCAGGAAACCAAAGCTTTCAGTCTTTAGCTCTGGACAGAAAATGAGAGCCCTGAAGACTAATCCCTTGGAGACTTGTGCTCATTACATGTCCCTGTGCCCCATGTGAAGACAGAAGGAGGTGGAGAGTCTGGAGCCCCACTTGCCCCAGAGACCGTTGTCCTTGTCATACTTCTCTCTTCTTGGTTTTCCCCTCTGACCTACTGCATTGTGTTTGCCTTTAGCTACAAACAAGAAATCTGCGTTCCCCTCCCTGGCCTGTAATGTCCCTAAAGATTTCTCCTGCCCACCCCTTCAACTTCATGTCTTACCATGTCATGGCACAACTCTATATGCCAATGGCTCCTAGCTATGGGAGGGTAAATGAGAAGGGATTAAGTTTTGGGTATGAGAAGCCCATGGTCCACAGTTCTACTTCAGCTGGTAAGTGAATAAAGAAGATAAATTAGGAAGGTTTGCACAGACTTCTCAATGGACAAGCAAACACAGCCCTTCATTCTGGCAAGCTTACTGATCAATGAGAGACCCTTTCTCAAGACCACATGGCAGATGAGAATAGAGTGACACCTAATGTCTCACTATGTCGTCTGCATGTGCATGCACAGGCATGCACACTCTCACATTCATGTGCATGCATGCATTAAAACAGCATGTTGATCCCAGTTTCTAATTGGTATGCATGTGTATTTAGGTGGAAGTGAATGTGTACAGAGGCCAAGACACTAGAAATGAGCCCCTAAGAAGGAAGGGGCAGTTAGAGGGAGATGGGGGAGGGTAATAGAACACTTGTGACATGAAAGTGGAAGCAGGGGAGCCTGGGGGTGGAAGAGACAAGTGGGGACAGGGAGACGGAGAACAGAAATAGAAGGCAAGCAACCAAAGTAAGATACCTTCCTTTGTGCTGAGGTTACAAAGAAAGTAATGTAAAAGGGAAGGAAGGAAGGGAGGAATGACGGAAGGAGGGAGGAAGGGAGAAAGGAAATGAAAAGAAAAAACCAGAATATATATAAGATGCAGAAGTTGAGGCCTTGGAGTGGTGTACATAAACTTCTCTCTTCAGAACATGGCATAGTCGCTGGCTGCACTCATGAACTCAGAGCTGCTTTTTACCTTCCTCACAGTGACTGCTCTTGAAACTACTAGCAACCAGACTGTTCAGGTAATAGCCTGGGGGGAATTCTGTTCCCCCAGACAATGGCTCTGTTGCTGCCCACAAATACGGTGATATTTTTTTTGTACTAAAATGTGATTTTATTTGTATGTTAATAAATAAAGTTGCCTGGGGTCAGAGCTAATTGCAAGCCATAGCAGAAGCCAGGCAGTGGTGGCGCACACCTTTAATCCCGATCCCATGACAGACAGATCTCTGTGTGTTCAAGGATACAGCCAGCATGGAGACCCACACCTTTATACCAACCATAGAAGACCTGGATGTCTGTATAGACAGGCAGTGACAAGGAGGTCATGTGGTTGGGTTTACAACCAATGAGAAGGCAGAACAGGAAGTCAATAAAAAGACAGATACACTGGTGGTTGTGGTGCACACCTTTAATCCCAGCACTTGGGAGGCAGAGCCAGGCGGATCTCTGTGAGTTCGAGGCCAGCCTGGGCTACCAAGTGAGTTCCAGAAAAGGTACAAAGCTACACAGAGAAACCCTGTCTCGGAAAAAAAGAGATATACACAGGAAGTAGGTCTTTTTATGAGGGGAAAGACAACAGTGGCAGCAAAGGGTAAGAAAGGCGGTTTTAAGTCTCAGCTCTCAGCTACTGCTCTGACCTCTTGGGCTTTTAACTGTATTTGTCTCTGTGTTTCTTTTTTTTTTCTTTTAATTTCAGAAGAGGGTGCCAGATCTCATTACAGATGGTTGTGAGCCACCATGTGGTTACTGGGATTTGAACTCAGGACCTCTAGAAGAACAGTCAGTGCTCTTAACCTCTGAGCTATCTCTCCAGCCCCGTCTCTGTGTTTCTTATTCAATAAGACTGTTCATCTACACACAAGGGTAGCTTTGACTAAATCTCTATTGTTTAAGAAAACTTGAGATTCAAAGGCTAGGGTGAAAACCTGCAAGCTCAGAGAGTTAGAGTATCAACTGCCTAACTTTCTCTGTTAGCTGGCATCCCAGAACGCTTTCCCCTTCCAAACTGCCACAATGGAAAAAAAAAAAGAACAAACAAGAAGCCCCTGAGCTCACCCTACCCTGATGCTTCCTGTCAACTAGTTGCTAGTCCAACCTCTCTGTACCCAGGTTCATTTTATTTAATTAACACAAATGCAACACATCTTTACAAAGTTAAACAAATGTAGCACATGCAAAGGGAACAAATCTTTGCCTAGTTAAACAAATATTCCATGACCCACCTCAGCTGCGGTCACCTGCACACAATCGAGCAAAATTCCGGCAAGCAGAAAGAACTAACTGGACTCCATGAGTTACAGAAAATTTTTTAAATGACAAGATATGTAGGTAAGAGAGGGATGTGTTGGGGGATACCTGGAGGTAGTGTGTGTGTGTGTGTGTGTGTGTGTGTGTGTGTGTGTGTGTGTGTGTTGGGGGGAGTTGGAGGTGGCTATAATTAAGATACTTTGTATACACTTATGAATGAAATTGTCAAATAATACATTTTAAGTATTTTTTAAAATGGTGTTGTGATAAGAAGTATGTAAATGTAATGTTGCTTTGATTTCATTTGACCTTCCTTGTGTTTCTATATTCCTGTTTAATGAGAAAGAATTAAAGATGGGAAAAATTAGAAAAACCATGTGTACTGTACACATTTTTAAAACCCATGCTCTTGAAGATCATGCCACCCTCTCTCCAACCCTTTCATCCTCTCTAAGCTTTCATATCTTTTTGACAAAAGAACCTTAAAATTATAACCTCTGGTCATATGGTTTTGGGAGATAGCACTCAAATTAAAATTCTAAAATAAAGTCCTTTGTAAACATCCACTGATTTCTGTTTGTATTAAGAACAGAAGGGATCAATAATGTGGCTCTGTATGTAAAGGCACCAACAGCCAAGCTGGATGATACAGTATGCTCTTCAGGACTCGGGTGGTGCAAGGAGAGAACCAACTCCCAAAGTTGTTCTTCTGAACTCCTCACACACAATTAATTAGTTAATTGTAAATAAATAAATAAATAAATAAATAAATAAGTAAGTAAGTAAGTAATTTGAAATTTTTTTAAGAGAATAAGGGGCCCAAAGAGAAGGCTCAGAAGAGAGAATAGTATTTTTGCAGAAGACCTAAGTTCCATTTCCAGCACATTCTAGGGATATGCCTGTAATTCTGGCTGCAGGAGATCTGATGCCTTCTTCCAGCATCCTCAGCTACCAGCATGCACTGTTATACCCAGATCACAGGGACCCCCAAAAGACCACCACAGAGATGGAATCCCAAATGTAAAAGCAAATAGTCTTTATTATCTTCAAGCTCTGAGCTTGGTCTCTCTGTCTGTCCGACACAGTGGTGAGAGAAGAGAGCCCAGAGCCCAGGCAGGGTGCATTTTTTCTTTATCATAGTAGAGGTTGGAGTGAGGGGATTTCCAGGGTTCAGGACCCTGATTGTCTGACATTTGTCTAGGGGTCTAGGGAATGTTTGGAATGTCAGGTATTTCCTCTTAGATGCAAGCCCCACTGGGTGGAGTCTTCCAGAAGCTCCATCTGGGCCTCTAAGCTTGTCATGGCAACTATGTGGTCAAGGTATTTTGGGGCTCCTCTACATCCTCTTCTTCACAAGTACCAATTATAGGACTCAGTCATGAGTCCTACCTATCCAGAGGTTCAAGGGTATTGGGACCTAAGAACCATTAGCTAACAGATTTTTCTAGGGCAGTAACATCTGTAAGGCCCTGTAGTTCTGATCTTTGAGTAACACCAGATTATGATGCTATATAATACCTCTTTGGTTCTGCCCAAAGAAGGTCAAGTGTTTTATCTTATTGCAGAACCATTATAATTAATAAATGTATCAAATGAGAACTCTGAACCTATTTTCCTGGTATGTCAATGAGCATTATAGTTGGCTATCTTGCCTCTATGCCAGCGAGTTTCCTTTTGACACAGCATTTCAGCCTTATTCTGGACAGGTAACATGGGACAATGTATTCTCTTTTGGAACTGCTTCAAGCTGACTTTGGGGCATTGTTGTCAGGTCCCAAAAAAAAGGTTGAAAGGCTGGTCAAAGGCTGGATGTAGCTGAAAGTTTACCTGTCTCCCACCCAGTCCACAGGCACTCAGACCCAAGTAAACACACAGAGGCTAATATTAATTAAAACTGCTCAGTCATTAGCTCAGGCTTACTACTGACTAGCTCTTGCACTTAAACTCAGCCCATTTCTGTTAATCTATATGTCACCATGATTGCTGTGGCCTTACCTGTGTGTCATTACATGCTGCTCCCTGGATGATGGGCTAGTATCTCCTGCCTCAACCTTCCTCTTCCCAGAATTCTTCTTGCCTGATTATCCCACCTATACTTCCTGCCTGGCTACTGACCAATCAACATTTTATTAACCCAGTGTACAAAAGCATTATCCCACAGCATTTCACCTTTTCTGTTTAATTAAAAAGGAAAGTTTTAACTTTAACATAGTAAAATTTCATATAATAGAACAGTTAACAAGCAAGAATTAATTACAATATCTAGTCTATTTGTACATGGCAAAATTAAAGAAAATATTCTAGTTATCTTACATTTGTGAGTCTAAGGTTTCATATCTAACTTACTGCTTATCATAAACAAGGAAAACCATAATTAAAACTATTGAGCCTTCAACTACATCAAAGACCTCAGAAGGATACACTATTACCTAATTAAACAGAAAATGCATTGTAAGGAACTTCCAAAAATCTAGAATGACAGAGACAGCTGTCTGCCTGGATAGTCATCCAAAGTTCCTATGCAGCATTGGAGCATCCATCTTCCGCCCATAGGGCTAGTTTCTCAGTCAATTTTGTCTGTGTCCTGTAGAAAGTCTGGCAGTTTCTTCTGTGAAGCAGGAACCTGAAGGACCATTTTGCCTTGCAAAGTTCAGTGGTTACCTTTCTATGGGTTTTGAATGTCCAGTCAATACAACATTTTGTCAAGCAGTCCAATCAAGAACAGTTTCTTTCTCAAATGGCTATTTTTGCCAAGAAGAAGATAAACTCCACATGGAGTGTCTTTGACACCTATCTTTCTCTTTGAAGTAAATCAGTGCTCCCAGGAACAGATGTGTCTCATTGTCCAGAAAGTCTAAGTTTTTAAAACATTTTAAATGCCATATTCTGTAGGTCTTTGAAGTGTTTGAAGTTTACCTACTTAATTGAAATATATCTATGTTTATCTAAAAACTTAACATGACTATAAGTTTGACTATCATAGAAGAATAATTATTAACCTGTATTTCTTCATTATACACTACAATTTCAAATGAGATGAACAAAAGTACTTTAAACAAGAGTGGAAATATACATACAATATAACAAAATTAACTTTAAATTTGTATCAGTAAACTAAAATCCATAGCAATGTAAAACATTTTAAACAAGTTGCTCTTTAAAAGTAGGTTCAACAATCTTTCCTTTTATCCTATCATATCTATATTCTATCCCCTTACTATTTTTTTAGATAGATATTGACTATGACCAATAACAATTTGTTACCAACAACCTAAATAAAGACAAACACCCATAGTCCATTTTTTGGTAATGTGGACATAGTTTTCTAGGCCACTTCCTGCTGATAGGGGGCACTGGTAGTCTTATGGGGATCCTGAGAAAATTAAGAATTATGGTCAATTCCTGACTGGAGTAGTCTGTGAGGCTGCATTGTGTGAGCCAGTTGCCTTGAAGCCATTATGGGATGTTGGATCATCTGGGCCTCTCAGGGTGGGTCTTGGCTGGTCAAACCATATTAGCTGGAAGCAATCCACAGGTTTCCACCTTCTGTGGAAACAAAAGCAGAATCTCTTTTCCAAAGCAACATATTCTTACACATAAATTTTGAAGTCAAGATACCTTTAAAATATACACATTTGTTTAACTGAGCAGCCTTTACAATCAAATGTCTCTTTGCAGTTAAAAATCCCAAAGGCAATATAATCCAGACTCTCTGTGTAATATCCATCTTTATGTAGCTTATTTTTATTTTCCCTTTACTGTCTCTTTAAAGACTTTACTTTCTAAAACTATTTTTATCTAACTGTCTATATTCACTTTCTTCTCTCTTCCAAGCCCACATACATTTTTACACACATTGTAAACCATTTAAAGTCTTATTCCATCTGAATCTGCCTTATGGTGAAACTATAGCTTTAAACTGCAGTGGTTAGTACTGAAGCAGCAGCCTTAGCTGCTGACTCTGCCCATCTCACCTTTTCAACATGGTGGAGATAATTCACCGCCAGCTCTGGGAGCCATGCTGTCCACTGACTCTGGGAGGCAGTGGGTCTATGCTTCTATCAAAGCAGTGTGTAGCCCAGAAGTCTCTCTCTTTTTTTTCCATATGTACTAGCAAAATTGAAATCTGCCACACAGCATAAAATGTGCAGTTTGAAGATGCCTCTATGTACCACAGTGGGAATCTGCCATGCTGCAGGTCAAGCATGCATGCCACAAACTCGCCAAAAAGTAACTCAAGACCGCAGGCTACGGCTGGCCTGAGAGAGACAACTAAGAAGCTGTTTTTAGCTCTGTTTTTGAGAATCTTTTAAAAAAAGTTTTCTCAGGTTTTAGGTTCAAACTCTTGTCCCACATTTGGTGCCATTTGTAGCTGAAAGTTTTCCTGTGTCCCACCTGATCTGCAGCTGCTCAGACCCAAGTAAACACACAGAGTCTTATATTAATTAAAACTGCTCAGTCATTAGCTAAGATTTACTACCGACTAGCTCTTACACTTAAACTCAGCCCATTTCTGTTAATCTACATGTTACCACATTTTCCATGGCTTTACCTGTGTACCATTACATGCTGATCCCTGGATGATAGGAGCTTTCCTCTTCCCAGAATTCTCCTTGTCTGCTTATCCCACCTATACTTCCTGCCTGCCTACTGGGCAATCGGCATTTTTATTAAACCAGGGTACAAAAGCATTTTCCCAAAGCAGCTGAGCAATGGGGCATTTGTCAGAATCATGTGGCTGTCTAATCCTGTAGAGACAGGGAACAATTACATTGGCCAGTCCAGTCCACATTAGCTTTGAGCAAGTCTAGAGCTCACAGTTGTTTGGTGCAGTGTAGTCAGGAACTGAAGCTTGGAAGTGTCTGCCAGCCAAGTGGAAATCTGTTGAGACAAACAAACTAGGAAAAGTATGAGGGCTGTCCAGGTATATCTGAATAGACAAACCTTGTTTCTAATTGTTTTAAGCTCAACCCTGAGAACATATGCAAGGGACTGTGTAAAGCTTATCCCTGTAATTAATTACATCAGTATTTAGTATGACTACAATTAAAAAACTTGATTATTTGTGACTGGCTATTTACTTATGTTCTCTAACAGTCTATAATAAGTAGCCTTAAAAACAATGATTTTTAAATTGAAGCTCTTATGGTATCAAATACGGTTCAGTAAAGAAATCAAAACAAAAGATCAGTATAAAACATATATATGATTAAGTTTATCTAAATAGCTTAAGCTTAACAAATTTAGCAAAGACAGGAGGCTAGACAACATTCTTAAGCCTCACTGGTTCTCAGTTTTCTCAATGCTATTTCATAACTGCAGATTTGCCAGAGTTATGAATCTCAATGCAAACATCTGACATACAGGTGGTCCTAGGTTACTCCTGTGTAAAGTTTTTTCAACCCCTAAAGGGTTGAGACTCATGGAGTCAGAAGCTGTTCTAAGCCCTTTGCCAGACTGCTTAGGTCATTGTCTTGCTGCATCACAAGAAATGAACATCTATCTCAGTTTCCGGTTAGTATTTGATACTTATGGATGTGACCCTAATTTTTAGCCTTTTATTTTAAGTCCAAATATTAACAATATAGAGCATTTTATAAACTTAAAGTGTCGCATAGCACTATAAATTTAAATATTTAAAAAACTGTTCTTAAAAAGGTTAAGATCTTTCAAATGTCTTTCTGCAATATCAACAATAAAGTACCTTTTTTTTTTTTACTTTAAGGGGGTGAAAACATGGCATCATCACAATCTGCATAAAGCAAAACCAAGCTCCAAAGTGCAAACAATCCCAGAGTTCAATATCTGGGATTCATTCACAATCCATTTGGTTCTTTTTCTTAGAGGCTTGCATGATTTCTTTGGCCCTACCCTTGGCAGCATATACATAGCCTGCCTTTTAGATTTCAGCTTGCTCCATTTCATTGTGGCTGGTGCTTCTGGTGACTGTCAACTGGGTGACTTTAAATTACAAAGTTTCACTGCCAGAGAAAGGTACATTCTTGTGTATAAAAGCATTGAGCTTTAATGTTTATCAAATACCTTATTTATTAAACACATGTAGCCATCTATTTAAATTCTTTAGAAGCTTGCTGTTGAATACTTGGTAAAGATGTAAGTACTTAGGTGTCCATCTCTAAGTTTATCTTTTGTTAACATGAATGGATCTTTATAACCTTTATTAAAAGATGGCTGCCAGCCTTGTGACTGCCCATGAGGTCACCAGCCAAGATGGAGGAAAGCCAGGTGGTTGCTGTTTAAAGCTGTTTTTATAAACAATAATTAATGGATCCAAGTTACATACATTAACATACAGTTACAGCTGTGCTGATAAACACAGATTCTGTGTGCTCATGAGAGCAACAGCCTTGTCAGATCCAGAGGATGGCATTTCTCAGCTTTCCTCACCATCTCCCAGCTCTAACATTCTTTCTGTTTGTTATGGTGAACAGGCTTTTGTTGTTGGTTTTGTATGTTTTAATAGGTTTATTTAAGATTTGTTTGTGTGTGCATGAGTGTGTGTGTGTGTGTGTGTGTGTGTGTGTGTGTGTGTGTGTGTGATACATGTGTGCATGCCTACAAGGGCCAGGAGGGTGCTTGATCTCTATGGAGAGCTGGAGTTGTAGGTGGTTGTGGGCCACTGATGTGGGTGGCTGGGACTGGAAACTGGATCCTCTACAAGAGCAGTATATGCTTTTTTCTGCTAAGCCATCACTCCAGCCCCTAGAGTAGTATTTTAAATAAAATTTTACGTTGGAAGAACTCAGAGAAAATTGGTTTACTTGAAACAACAAATAATAATCACTCAGTTACTATTTTAAAAGTTTAAAGAAATGTCCATGGATTTCTGCCAATGTTGGCAGAGGCACTTTTGAGTATGTACACACTCAAACTCCAAAATTGAATGAGAACATTTTTCAACACAAATTTTATTATCAAAAAAAGTTATTGACCAATTTTTTAGAATACCTTTTGAGAAATATTTGATCATATGCATGAAAAAATCGCAACTCTATGGATTCTGTGATAATGTCAATGTGAGCAACTTTTATCTAGAAAATAACAGAATATAAGCATCCCTTCAGGTATAAAAAATTCATAAGAGTATATGCTTTTAGTTAAAACTTTTTAAAAACATCTCTATTCAAAATATTAAGTTCAGATGCAGAGGCAGGAGGATCAGGAGTTCAAGGTCATCCTTAGCTACATAGTGAGTTTGAGGCCAGCCTGGACTGCATGAAGTTCTGTCTCAATACACTAAGAAACAAGCAGCAAGTTCAACTGTATACAGAATACTCACACAATGGACTATTGTGTCGTAGTGGAATACTATGTCATTTAAATAGTTATTCACATTCTGTGAAAAAAAATGCCAGTCATGGGGCTGGGGATATGGTTCAGTTGCTACAGTACATGCCCTGAAAGTACGAAAGCATGAATCTTACTACCTACAGAAAATATAGTGCGATGGTAACAATGAATTGCTCAGATGTGGGACCTTGAACATTGGTGAGTCTTAAGTCAATTTAAGAGCCAGTGAGGATAAAAAATTTATTTCATTTTTTCCTCAGTTGTCTCCAACTAATATTCTCATGAACATAGTTAGAGCACACTCATTTCTCTTGAGTGACTGTTGACATAAACTACTGTTTAAAATAAAAACTTCCAAAATCTCCCAGTATGATGAGCAAGTCATTCCACAAAAGGTCATTCTTGTATTTTTATTTCCTCTTTCCTTTTCCTTCAGAGAACATCTCACCATAAGGCTCTGGCTAGCCTGGAATTTGCTGTATTGACCAGGCTGGCCTTGAACTCACAGAGAACGGCCTCCAGAGTGTTGAGAGCAAAGGCAAGAGCCACTGCATCTAGCTCATTTCCTCTTTTTAATAATTTACTTTAATTTGATGATAAAGCTAATACCAACTTACTGCAAAATAGAAAGCACATAAAATAGAAAATACGAGTTTCTCAAGGTCGTGCTCATTAACTAAACATTTCTAGCAACTGTCAACTACACTGCACATCCCTTCAGACTCCTTTCTAAATGCATACTAGTGCAAATAATTTCCACCGTCACTATTATTGCCATTATTGTCTTGTAGGGTTGACACAGTCATGACATTTCTCTGTTATTCTCAACTCAATCACCTACCGGGTTGTCTCCCCCATGTCAAGTCACCACAGATCCAGGTTAATCTTTGGCTGATACACATCTTTTCACAATATGTAAGCTATAAATGTAAATAACCTTCAAGTGGATCTTTATTTCCAATCATTTCAAATATTTATTTACATGATATTTATTCTAAATGTCACAATTTGCA
This sequence comes from Peromyscus leucopus, assembly GCF_004664715.2. Lineage (NCBI taxonomy): Eukaryota > Metazoa > Chordata > Mammalia > Rodentia > Cricetidae > Peromyscus > Peromyscus leucopus. The sequence continues at coordinate 183,492,868 of NC_051063.1, forward strand.
ATAACCATTCTTGTACATATATTTTGTTCACTATTTGTACATACAGATATATGTAGCATACTCATATTAGGATACAAAGAATAAATGATAATCTTCTCTCAAGTGTGTATTTAACAGACAGGATGCCCACCTTCCTTGTATTTACTGAGCAGTTATGTTTCTTTGTCAATATTTCTGTTCACAACTATTTTTATTTGTTTTTTTTGGGAACATTTCCTTCCTTCCTTCCTTCCTTCCTTCCTTCCTTCCTTCCTTCCTTCCTTCCTTCCTTCCTTCCTTCCTTCCTTCCTTTATCTCTCTCTCCTTTCCTTCCCTCCATTCCTCCATTTCTTCCTCAATTTCTTCCTTCCTTTCCTCCTTTCTTCCTTCAATCCTTCCTTCCTTTGTGTACTGGCTAGTTTTATGTCAACCTGACAAAAGCTATAGTCATCTAAAAAAAAAGGAACCTTGATTGAGAAAATGCCTCCATAAGATCATGCTGTAGGCAAGCCTATAGGGAATTATCTTTTTTTTTTTTTTTTTTTTTTTTTTTTTTTTTTTTTTTTTTTTTTTTTGCACAGGAAGCACTTTGCCCACAGAGCTACCTCTCAGCTCTAGGACTGTCACTTTTTTTTATTTAATTTATTTTATTTTACAATACCATTCAGTTCTACATATCAGCCACCGGTTCCCCTATTCTCCCCTCCCACCCCCTCCCCTTACCCCCAGCCCACCCCAATTCCCACCTCCTCCAGGGCAAATCCTCCCCCGAGGACTGCAATCAACCTGGTAGACTCAGTCCAGGCAGGTCCAGTCCCCTCCTCCCAGACTGAGCCAAGTGTACCTGCATAAGCTCCAGGTTTCAAACAGCCAACTCATGCAATGAGCACAGGACTTGGTCACACTGCCTAGTTGCCTCCCAAACTGATCAAGCCAATCAACTGTCTCACCTATTTAGAGGGCCTGATCCAGCTGGGGGCCCCTCAGCCTTTGGTTCATAGTTCATGTGTTTCCATTCATTTGGCTATTTTTTTCAATAATTGAGTAAAACCGAAATTTATTATAAGCCACAGTCGTCCTAGGGACCCCCATGCTATATATATAGCCTCCATGGTTCTATGGGTTGTGGCCTGATTGTTCTTTATTTTATATCTAGAATCCACTTATGAGTGAGTACATACCATGACTGTCTTTCTGGGTTTGGGTTACCTCACTCAGGATGATTTTCTAGTTCCATCCATTTGCCTGCAAATTTCATGCTTTCATTGTTTTTCTCTGCCGAGTAGTACTCCATTGTGTATATGTACCACATTTTTTTTTCATCCATTCTTCCATTGACGGGCATGTAGGTTGTTTCCAGGTTATGGCTATTACAAATAGTGCTGCCATGAACATAGCTGAACATGTATCTTTATGGTATGAATCAGCATTCCTTGGGTATATGCCCAAGAGTGGGATGGCTGGGTCTTGAGGTAGTTCGATTGCTAATTTTCTGAGAAACCGCCATACTGATTTCCACAGTGGTTGTACAAGTTTACATTCCCACCAAGAGTGGAGGAGTGTTCCCTTTGCTCCACATCCTCTCCAACATTGACTGTCATTGGTGTTTTTGATCGTAGCTATTCTGACAGGTGTAAGGTGGCATCTCAGAGTCGTTTTGATTTGCATTTCTCTGATGATTAAGGATGTTGAGCATTTCTTTAAATGTCTTTCAGCCATTTGTATTTCTTGTTTTGTGAATTCTCTGTTTAGCTCTTTAGCCCATTTTTTAATTGGACTGTTCAGTATTTTGATGTCTAGTTTCTTGAGTTCTTTATATACTGTGGAGATCAATCCTCTGTCAGATGTGGTGTTGGTGAAGATCTTTCCCCATTCTGTTGGCTGTCTTTTTGTCTTATTGACTGTGTCTTTTGCCCTGCAAAAGCTTCTCAGTTTCGAGAGGTCCCATTTATTAATTGTTGTGCTCAGGGTCTGTGCTGTTGGTGTTTTATTTAGGAAATGGTCTCCGGTGCCAATGCGTTCAAGAATGCTTCCTACTTTCTTTTCTATTAAGTTTAGTGTAACTGGATTTATGTTCAGGTCTTTGATCCACTTGGACTTGAGTTTTGTGCGTGGTGACAGATATGGATCTATTTGTAATCTTTTACATATTGAGATCCAGTTATGTCAGCACCATTTGTTGAAGATACTTTCTTTTTTTCCATTGTATAGTTTTGCTCCTTTGTCAAAAACCAAGTGTTCATATGTGCATGGAAGCTGTCTTATTCACAGGCTCTGACTTGGGAACTTAGGTTTCTATCACACAGACCGTCCAGCAGAGGAGCTCAGGTGTTGTTCAGCTTGTGACTGGTTGAGTGAGGACTTCGGTTTGGCGCAGTGAGGGATACTCAGATTGGAAGGCTGACAAGATAGCTTTTTCCATCTTCTTCCATCTTTATTTTGAGAGAGGATCTCTAGGGTGGTGTGCGCGTGCGTGCGTGCGTGCGTGCGTGCGTGCGTGCGTGTGTGTGTGTGTGGTGTGTGTGTGTGTTTAATGTCAGTGTGCAGTGGAGTCGTCAGAGAAGCTTGCAGGTTCTCTCTTTCACCATGTGGATTCCAGAGATCAAACTCAAGTTGTCAGGCTTGGCAGCTTTACTACTGAGCCATCTTGCAACTCCACAATTTTAAAAGACCAAAATCAGAAATTCCCTGGACATTACTTCCAACTAGATCCTCATCTTTGAGAGAATCTCCATCATTTTTTAGAGTGTATCCTTCCCTACATTTATGGTACATCTCTCCCTGTACATGTGAGCTGAAAGAAAAACAGGTAACTCTGTGGTGTGTTGCATCATACATCTGTGCAGATGGTTTTATGTCAACTTGACATGAGCTAATGTCATGTGAGAGGAGGGAGCTTAGTTAAAAAATGCCTCCATGAGACAGAGTTGAAGGGCATTTTCTTAGTCAGTGACTGATGAGGGAGGGCCAAGCCTATTGTGGGTGGTGCCAGTGGTCCTGGGTTCTATAAAAGCAGGTTGAGCAAGCCATGGGAAGCAAGCCGTAAGCAGCACCCTCCGTGGCTCTGTATGAGCTCTGCCTCCAGGATCCTACCCTGTTTGAGTTATATGATTTCTTCAGTGATGGACTACAGTGTAGATGCACAAGCCAAGTAAACTTTCTCCACAAGGTGCTTTGGCCATGGGGTTTCATCACAGCAATAGTAACCCTAACTAAGACGCCACTTTCTTCTATTCCAATTTGTGTTTGGGACAAAACTTCTGAATATCTTCATGTCATTGTCTGTGACTTAATTTACCACTCTCTCCACTCCTCCCCCCCCATCCCTCAAATTTATATTTGAGGAATGGTCTCACATGGTCCAGGCTGGTCTTGAACTTGATATTTAGTTGGAGATGGATTCCTGATATCCTGTCCATCTCTATAATGCTAGAAATCAGCGTGTACCACCATAGCCTCAAACTAGCCTCAAACTTGGAGCCCTTTAGTTTCTGCCTCCCAACTGCTGGAATTACAGGCCTGAGACATCACATGTCAGCACCTAAAGGCATTATATTAATTTTAAAACTTGATAGTGTTTTTCTATTCTTATATTTTCTACACATTTTTTTTTTGTTTAATAGAGATAGTTTTTTTTTTTAGAAAAAAAAAATGTAGGTCAAGTTTTAGTGTTATATGAACAAGTTGCAGTGAAAATGATAAGGTAATAACAACTCTTAGGTCCCAGCTGGGGGATCGACTGATCTTTTGAGAATCCTCTCTTGGTTTCTTTCCTGGTCCCTGTGCTGTTCCAGGCCATACATGTGTCACAAGGTGGAGCACAAGGCTGCTAATATCCTGGTGTACTCAGGACAACTTGACTTCATTATGTATATATTAGAAAATTGATCCCACAAGAATATTTACTCGTGATCATGCCTGTCCTGGCTAGTGTACCTTGAGATGTGTCAGCTTGACACAAGCTATCATCATCTGAGAGGATGGACCCATCTCAGTTTTGTATGTCATCCATATTAAAGAATGGGCTGTGGGCAGGCCTATAAGGGCAATATTGCTTAATGATCGGACGGGAAAGGAGGAAGAGCAGCATTCATATGGAGTGGGATGCCACCGCCGGGGCTAGTGGTCCTGGGTTCTGAAGATAAGTAAATAAGTCAGGCGAGTGAGCAGACCATAAAGATCAGAGTAAGCCAGTAAAGGTGTCAGCCATCTATTCACCTGACTATGGGCTCCCTGCATGCCGCTCCTGCATCCAGCTATCCTGCCTGTTTGAGTGATACCTATCCTGACTTTCCTTCATGTGATATGGAAACGCAATCGCTGAAGTGTTAAGCATAGTGAATCCCCCGCCACACACACCACAGACACTTGCTTTTTGGTCATTGTTGTTAAAGTTTCGTCTACAGAAGATAAAGTTATTGTTATTACATAACCACATGGTACGACTCATCGGGTAAGTTAGCAAGTTATAGAATACACGAACATTCGAGAACACAGAGTCTCCTGATTGCTATTTTTCCACGTTTCTCCTAAGCTGGAACTTAGGGGCTAGACGGCACTTTAGGAAGCCCGAAATGGGCCAGGATCAAGCGAGCTCACTATCAAGAACCCTGCGTGGGTGAGCCACTGGCTGTGTCCGCACGTACACTGGAGGCTGAGCGTCATGTGTGGTTCATATGCGTTTTATCTATAGGAACCCTGCCGGTCCCCCTGCCTCGTATCCCCGACGCACTGTGCTGAGACACCACAGAATGCGGGATCCTGTCTAGATTCGGTTGCATGGGTCGGCTTGGTGACGTTTATGGGACGGACTGGCTTTGTGCGTGAGTTCTCGTCTGGGAGGAAGTGGGAGTGGGCTCAGTCCGGAGCAGAGGAAAGCCTGCTACTGGTAAGGGGTTGGGATGAGCTGAGATCAAGCTTAAGCTATATCCTGCCGCGCTCCCTGGGTGAGGGCAGATCGACGCACACCTCTGCCGTGGTTCCCGCGTCCATTTCTTATCCGCTTCCGTAGCCTAGGTGTGTCCTGTACGCGTCTTATATTCACTCATTTGGCTCTTAAACCCCGGGTCATAGAGCATGAGCAGCCTGCGTACTTCCCAGAAGTTATCCATCTCTGGCGTGACCACCTGTCACCTGTTTTGTTCTTTCTTTTTCCTGTTAATTTCTCATGTCGCGATCATAGGACTGGCAAGATTGTGCTTATCTAAGCCAATAAATGATCGCCTATTGATTGTGTAATCGACTACCCAAGGAGAAGATCCCCTAGTGGTTGATTTGATAAAAGTAAAGAGGAACTTGATGAAGGCCCGGTGGCCGCAAGGGGGGTGAGCGTGTAGCTTGGTGGGGGCAGTGCCTGGCCTGCTAGCTAAACGGCCTCCGAGCTCCTCCTGCAAACACTGTGCCGCCTCTTAGGCGTGGCTTTGAGCCATCCTCATGCTATCCTCTCTGCTCTCAACAGCACGGCTCCAATACCACTGACGGATACTAAGTGACTTCATCCTTGCTTATTCCGCTTCTTTTGTTGCCTTCAATCTTAGAACTGATACTTAAAACAAAAATATGAAATTAACATAATGTGATTTATGTGTGTACATGCGTATGTTTGGGTGAACACACCCTTGTGTGTGTGTGTTGTATGTAGGCTCCAGGGGTTCAGAGGTGCTGCCTCTATCACCATGTCTTTTGTTTCTAAATAATTTTTGTGAGAGTTAAAATGTGAAGATATGTTTTTACCTTGCCTTGTGTCTCCACTGTCTAACACCGAAAGCCACACAAGCATGCCCTGGTCTCAGAGGCTCGTCAACCAGAGCCGGCAGCGCCCTCCTGGAGCCACAAGTAGGTGTGAGCGCCGCATTCAATCCGTGGAAAGGTCATAATGAAGATATACGCGGGTCCTCCTGGAAGGGCAAGCAATGTTATCTTAAACAGCTGAGACCACCTCTCCAGCTCCATTGACTTAGTTTATTATATTTTTTTAGATTTGATTTGTTACTATTATGTATTACTCAAGGTTCTGCCTGCATCGAATCTCATTCACACAGTGAAGTTGATTGGTACGACACATCTATGGTGGTTGCTCGAGGTAATTTGAAACTCGATTTTTTATTTTATAAAAAACTTATTCTAGTGTGTATGGAAGTAATTTTGCCTGCATGCCTGATTATACTGCAATCACACTGTTTCCCCCCGCCCCCCAACCTCACACAATAACAACAAAAATTAAATAATGGGCTATGTTGCTTGGTTCGCTATAGTTTTAAGATCTTAAAAGGCCGTGGAGTTAGGTTTCTCCATCTCACAAAGGACTTACAGTAGATATGGGAATTAATCCATTTCCCAGAGCGTGATGAAAAAAACAAGCCACCTGCACTGTAGACGCCGATAGCTGCTATGTTAGGCGGGGACTGGCCCACTGTCAGATGCTGTGTCGCAGACACTGAGGGTGAGTGCGAGGTTAAACGCGTTCAGGCTCAGCCCTTGTAGGTTGATTCCTTCCCTAGACATGTGCCCATGTGCATTACATTTCCATATGCGTGCGTGTGGCGTTTGCGTGCGCACTATAATAGAGGGGGTGGAAGGGATGAGTTCCAGTCAAACGGAGGCGTACTTCAGTGACTGAGAAGAGTGTGACTATAGCAGCGTACGCATCACACTGAAGAAAAGCTCTAGAGAGGCATGGTGTCTCAGCTAATGGCACCGTGTAATCCGCATGTCCACTTCATGGTACAGAGCAGATAGTTGTTCGACGACATGCCCATGAGTATAGATAGAGGATGCATCGCTCCCTCCCTATGAGGAATCTGATGACGCGAAATGTCTAGTTTAGGTATTGCTACGATGCTTGTGATATACATCACCATGACAAGAAGCAGCTCGGGGAAGAGAAATGGAATTATTTCAATATGAGCAATTCTTAAGCCAGTTCCATGCATCCCACCGGAAGTCAGGGTCAGGAAACTTGCAAGGCAGGTGCATAAAGGAAACTGGACGGCAGGAGCTGATGCAGAGTTCCATTTGGGTGAGTGCTCCGCTTCACTGTGGCCTGCTCCCACATCGGACTTTATTCAGTCCCTGCTGGCACCTTTTTATATCTTGAACCATGGGGTCCAGAAGGTGCACCACTGCAACAATGGGCTGGGCCTGACCACAATAATAAAATTCACTGATGAAGAACAGTGCATACCCCTGCAGTGATTGCCTATAGGCCAGTCTGGTGGGAATATTTTCTCTTAGATTGTATATTCACTGTTTTTATCTAAACTTGACCCTCAATAAACTAATGACAGCCAATGTTTACGCACAGAGTTAAAGTTGTCGACACCAAGTTTCACTACGGCAGGATGAACTCAATGTGTGTATTGGAGTTATCTATCAGACGATTGGGTCGAGGGAGATGCTGCGGAGGACTGAAATAGGTGCCCCAGAGATGGCCACACTGGAGAAGAAGTCCTTACACGAGCCATCATGAGCAGAGTGGTTCTCCATGAGAGTGCAGAGATGGACTCCCCACCGGAAAGTGGCACCATCACCAGGCTGTCAGATCAGTTAGTAGGCCTGAGCTATGACCATTCAGATATGGTCCGAGGTAGTAGGGCTGTGAATCTCAAGTTGTATGGGTTCCTGCTTCGAGACTTTTCTCACACTCCTTAAGAGATCGTATGCAGCGCACATAAAGGCTAGCCTCTTTTTGCCTGCTCTTTCTTTGCAATGGAGCATGGTATAGACTGATGAAGAATGTGCTGAGCTGTTCTAACAGACGACCATCCCCTCCGACCATGGGTGTGTAATCCTTATTGTTAATCACACACATTAAAATCCATCACACAACGCTAACGCCACCGGGCGCATCAAGCAGGCCCTCGCGCCAACGCACGCAAGCACACTAATCGTGAGTTGCAGAGTATACAACCTCTATAGACCTCAGCACTGCGTGACATCACACCACGAGGACAATTTATATTGTCGGCTTGTAACTGAACACATTTGATTGGTAAATCAGAGTGTATGCTGTTTTGACTGAGTGTGTGGATCACATTTTCTCTCCACCGTCCTACCTTTCTGGTCGAACCCCTCAGAGTTCGATATCGAGTGTGTTTTAGTAACATTTACTCAGTGTTCCTTAGAGTATCTATGCATTGCCTGCCTGGCATTTGGCTCTAGAGACTTGCCTCTCCGCAGCTTGCGTCAGCTCTATAGAGGTCTGTTAAGGAGGTGACGTGGTATGACCTAGTGCATGACCCTGTGTGGTCCATTGGTGAATGGCTCTCGACCTCACCCCGGGTATTCTTGAACTCGATCTATCATGCTGACTCCTTGCCTGTTTAGATGTATTTTTTTTTCTTTTGTAAATTTTACTTTTCTAAGTGTGTAGGGTGAAGGCTGCAGCGAGATTGTGGCATGATTTAGACGATCTTCGCCTGGATTGCTGTTAGGTTAAGAATGAACGGTGATTGCTCGACAAGCTGCACCTTTTGTGGGCATAAGGAATCCTCTGGAAATAGGAGCCAGCTTCGGTGTCGTACTGGCAAAGTGGCTAGCCCTCTTAGAGAGACACTACTCCACCCAACTGATTTCTCCCACTCCTCTTTCTAATTCTCTTCACTATAGTAACTAGTTCGTTTTTCTGTCAGAGTCCAGGAAGCGGCTCACCTACATTTCAGAGTGACAGCAACAAGCAACACACTGCGTGCAGGACACTCTTGCTTTCTTAGAGACAGTTTTTGAGTCCTCTTTATTGATTGGGGGGCTATTTAGGGAACGCGCACGCCCTCTAATAGGTGGCGAGGATGAGTCTGGCAAACCTAGGCTTAGTTTCCAGGTTGAGTGGAGGATGGTGTGGACTGAGTACCAATTCATCTTTTCTAGTAAGCTTTTGGTCAGAAAGTAGATGCAAATACTCACCACCATACACCAAACACACATCTGAAAACCCTGCCAAGTCTTGCAAGGTTCCTCTGAGAGAGAAAACCATCACACTCTTAGATTTCAGAATGATCTTCTTCTTTTTTTCACCTTTTTTTTTTATTCCCCTTTTTGTCCGGTAGCTGAGGACCAGAGAATTCCCAGGGCCTGTGCTTGCTTAGGTTGGCAAGTGTCGCTCTAACCTTACCACGCTCGCACGCTCCAAAATCCCAACCCCCTTTTCACTCTTTTGTAACGACTCATTCCCTGTAATTCCTCTTTTTCCTTATCTAGTTTGGTTGCTTGTCATAGCCTCACTCAGTTTCTCTTGGCTATCTGTGGAAAAGGTTAAATATCGACTTCGCAGGGTTGTTTTTATTTGCTATATCAGCTGGACTCTGAGAGCAGATGACTGGGTAGAGGGGGGAAGCATTTGTGTGTGTTGTCGTCTGTGTGCTGTGTTGTAGATACATGGTGCGTGTGTGCTGGCCCAACGCAAAATAGTGTTTAAACAAGCATTGAAGAATCCTTCTAATCTGCGAATCCGGATGAGACATTTGATGTTGGAGATAACTATGTATATGAAGTCAAATTATAGAAATGCAATCTTGATCCAGATATTGCAGAGAAAACAAGGGAATGTCATCCTCCTAGTCAGGACTCCTTTGTGCCTAGCAGGAGGAGAATAGACAGTAGGTACAGCCAGTCGCAAGGAGAACAAGCAGAAGATCGCTTCCTCTTTGATACAAGAATAAAGGAGATCACGTTTCCTCGTTGCTTTTCAGGCCAGCAGTTCACTTGTTATGAGATTACTAGTGTGGGGCCTCAAGAGATATTGTCTTCCCTAAGAGGCAGGTAACTCAATATGTGCCGGAAAGGTGCAAGCGAGCGACATGAACACTTCGCAGCACTGAATTCTATAGAGTGGACTCCACACAAATTCAGGAAGAAACTGGGTATTACACTTGGTAGTGTGTGTTTGAAAAGGAATAAGGTGCAGACGGAGAACACACTGTAATTGAGCAATGAGACGGCTCTACTGAGACCCAAAGCCTTCTTTACAGATGTGAGGAGAAGAGAATTGTGGATGTATATTCAGAATTCTGGAGAGATGGTTATTTGAACAGTTCGAAGAGAGAAGTTCATAATTTGTGCAATGCTCAGTTAAGTTTTCTTCTTCCATAATATCAGTGGTCAAGAAAAGAAGACTAGGAATCTAGTGCTCATGCGCTCAATAAACTTTTTGCATTAAATTGTAGTGAATGCTAGTAAACATTATATACAGCGGCAAGTTTAAGCTCCTCCTTACGGTCCTTCACGCTGAGATATTCATAACCGGTAGAGAAAACCCTTATAAGTTGGTGTATGGACCGATTTGTGGAAGGCTTTCAGTGATGGCTCTCTCTTTCGCACTCATTGACACGCTCAGAGGTGCCACCTCTCACCGGCAATGTAAGACCCCGTACCGTAGTGCATCGAAGTAATAGCGAGCAAGGACGGTTTATCAAATTACAGTGTCACCTCCCTTTGTCCTGTCACTTCAGATGACCACCCTCACGCACAAAGGACCGGAGAGGGAAGAGACCCTTTAGGGTGTTTCCAGGAACTGTATTGCGACAATGTTGCAGTGTTAGAACGTAAGGTGGCTAAGTGCACTTCGAGTGATCGACATTAGGGGGACTTAAATGAGCAGCAATTGTAGAAGCAGGAAGTACTACTACGTGTGGAGAGAAGCCTACAAGTGAACGATAAAACGTGTTGTGCACAAATTCCATTCCAGTAATTCGTGCTTCAGTCACCTCCTCACCCAGAGTGCACCAGAGGTATTTCCAACACCCTGCAGAGGAGAAACGCGAAGTTTGTACAAATGAGTGTGATGCTTGTTGGCATTACAAAGCTTTCAGAGATGTACGACCACGCGTCACTATCACGCAGCATCAAAAGAGTGCACTCTGGAGAGAAGCCTTTTAAATGTCAAGAGTGTGGGAAAGCTTTTAGGTCAGATATATACACCTTGCTAGTCATTGCGCATCCATACGGGGGAGAAGCCCTTTGAGTGTGGGAATGTGGGAAATCCTTCAGCATCAGCTCACAGCTTGCCACTCATCAGAGAATTCACACAGGGGAGAAGCCCTATGAATGTAAGGTTTGTAATAAAGCGTTTACGCAGAAGGCTCACCTTGCACAGCACCAGAAAACTCATACGGGGGAGAAGCCGTATGAGTGCAAGGAATGTGGCAAGGCCTTCAGCCAGACCACCCACCTCGTTCAGCATCAGAGGGTTCACACTGGAGAGAAGCCCTACAAATGTCTGGAGTGTGGGAAGGCCTTTGGGGATAACTCATCCTGTACTCAACATTCAGAGACTCCACACCGGCCAGAGGCCGTATGAGTGTGTGGAATGTGGGAAGGCCTTCAAGACCAAGTCGTCCCTCATTTGCCATCGTAGTGTGTCACACTGGAGAGAAGCCTTACGAGTGCAGTGCGTGTGGCAAAGCCTTTAGCCACCGTCAGTCCCTTAGTGTGCATCAGAGAATTCATTCTGGGAAGAAACCGTACGAGTGTAAGGAGTGTAGGAAAACCTTCATCCAAATCGGACATCTCAACCAGCATAAGAGAGAGTCCACACTGGAGAGAGAACGTATAACTGCAAGAGGGGCAGGAAGGCCTTCAGGCAGACTGTGCACTTTCGCTCACCATCAGCGACTTCATTCTGGAGGTGTCCACTCACTCTTTGCCTTCCGCAGCCAGTCCTGTGGACCTCTTCTCCAAATTTGTGTGGAATCCATCCTCCCTTCCATCATCGTAATCTCAAAACATTGCTGTCTCCACTACACTACTTTATCAGTTCACCTCTCTGTCCTTGGTTCCCTTTGTCCCTTACAGTTTTGTTCTTCATGTTTCAGTCGGGTTGGGTTAGTTTTGGAGTGTAATTAATTAATTTGCTCATCGAGACTTGTATTAATGGCCTAAGGTGTGCTTAGTTCAGTGCCTGATCTGTGCCAAGTATTCAGCAAACAAAACTTGGCTCTTTTTTTTTTTTTTTTTTTGTTTTTCGAGACAGGTTTCTCTTGTGTGGCTTGCGCCTTTCCTGGAACCTCACTTGGTAGCCCAGGCTGGCTCGAACTCACAGAGATCCGCCTGCCTCTGCCTCCGAGTGCTGGGATTAAAGCGTGCGCACCACCGCCGGCAAAACTTGGCTCTTTTAAAGGTTTATTTTTGAAAATGGTCGTTTTATTGTAGTCAGCCCTGATAAGAACGATGCACTAGAATGAGGCTAGGGGAAACCAGATTTTCAGAACACAAAGGCAGTCTCTGATTGTTGATGAGGCTTGCTTCTTTCCCGTGACAACTTGGTGCTAAGCCAAGGGTATGGTGGGCTCATCTGTAATCCTATGTTCATGAATTCAAGGCCAGCGGGGCAGCTTAGTGAGACCCTATCTCTAAATAAAACAAAACAGTTGATCCCACACTGCTGAATTGTATCATGGCTTTGGATTTGAACTACATGAATGTAAGTATGGTAATAGAACTTTCAGTGAGGTGACTCTCCTATACACATGGATAGACAATGTAAGTGTGTAGGACACCTGAAACAGATTAATGAATCAGAATGATTGGAAAAGTGCAAGGTTTTATATACGTGTACTTAAAACTACCAACAAATTACTTAAGAATGAGAAGGATCTGATCTATTAAAGTCACTGGTTTATGAACGCATTCTTGGTAAACATCCAAGTAGTAACTCTGGGGAAACTGATCTACAGTGGAGCAGCAAACTGATTATTTTTGTGTGGACCATAATCTAAATTTCTAAAAATGTGTTAAGTGGTTTTAAACATAGGTGATTATGTGACAGTTACATTTTAGTGTCTGTAGGTGAAGTTGTCTTGGCTGGCAGCCACACCTTCACTTACATATTGTTTGTGGTGCTTCCTTCTGTCTTCAGAGGGAAAGCTGTGTCGTGATGAGGACCATTTGGCTCAGAGAGCTAAAGTCGAGTTTGGTTGAGCTACAGCAATGATGGTTGGTTTGTCACAGAGGCAGAGTTGATGGCTGCACTGGAGACGGTGGCCACATTAAGCCACAGATATTTACAGCTGAGGAGGAGGAGAAGGTACAAAAGTTCCTAACTTCATGGGCCAATAATAAACCCTGACCAGAAAGCCAAAAACAAACCCAAGAACATGGGGCAGTGCGATGGCTCAGCAGGTAAAGGCTCCAGTTGCCAATCCTGATGGCTGAGTTTGATCCTTGGAACTTGTGGTCGAGAGAAAACTCCCTCCTGCACATTGTCCTGAGTTCACACCTTCCACACAAGTGCTGTCGCAGGCACACTCCAAATGCAAACATAGAAACTTTAAAATATGCTTATGAAGAGACGAAATTATTAAATGATAAAAAACTCAAATAAAGAAATATATTTATAGAAAATATAAACGTTTATGATTATCTTTCCAAAATGAGTACCATGAGGATATGTTGACATCTTCAGGAATCAGACAAGTATATAAAGTATTTTTTTAAAAGAATTGTTTATTATTTATTTATTTGTTTGTTTGTTTTGAGACAGGGTCTCTTTGTGAGGCCTTGCCTGTCCTGGAACTTGCTATGTAGACCAGGCTGACTGAATTCATAGAGATCCATCTGCCTCTGCCTCCAAGCACTGGATCAAGGGCACCACCTTACTTGGCTTTTTGTTTATTTGTGTGCGTGTGTGTGTGTGTGTGTGTGTGTGTGTGTGTGTGTGTGTTGTGCGCGCCACATATGTTTGGGTACCTACAGAGGCCAGAAGAGAGCACTGGATCCTCAAGTGAGCAACTCCAAACAGGAATTTAAATTTTCAAATATGCTAATCCAATCCAAAGATACAGGAATTTGATACACGCTGAGGAACAACAGGAGGAAAACATTGAAAGTCTCGTTTTATTTTACTTTATATTGTTACTTGAAGAACAGAATGCTTTGTACACATAGTGAAGACACTGCAGTTCCTAACGTGCAAGTCTCAAATCTCAGTCGAGGGTTCAGACAGCCTTTGTTGGCACTGCATGGAGTGACAACATCCACAGAGGAATGTGCACCGTGTTCAGAACCGAGACTGCAGTGGGACCATGCAATTCAACATGGGAGATTGTTGGATCCCTCATTTGGGGCTGTGCATTCAGGAGCTTCTTACTGTTTGCAGCCTTTCACAGCGTTTACATCCAGTGTAAGGATCTGGGATCAAGAGTTCACTGAGGCTTGTAGTGTGGCCTGCTGGGAACAGCCCTGGCTGTGTCTATGCCTCTAGGGCCAGAGAAATTGGCTGTCATCGTTGCACACTGAAGTCATGCCACAGATGTTCAAGATGGCCCGTGTTTGCATGAAGGTAGTCCCTTTGGCCGGTTTGGCTGGCAGCCCTGTTGTTTAAAGTAGCCAGGCAGCAAGAGAGTCCAGTAGCCACCAATTAGAGGCTCAAATTGCCTCATAAAAGAACACCAGGAGTGTTTTTTAAGAATTTAAACAATTTTGCAATGATAGTAGTACTGACTTTTTTTTTTTTTCCGTTTGAGACAGGGTCTCTCTACATTGCCCAGGCTTTCCTGGATCTCACTCTATAGACCAGACTGGCCTCCAACTCACAGAGATCCGCCTGGTTCTGCCTTCCAAGTGCTGGTATTAAAGGCGTGCGCCACCATGCCCAGCTAGTGACTTTTAAATTTTAATTATGCTCAACACCTGGTTGGGCGTTAGGGATGTAGTCTGTCTCAATTATCTGTTCCACAAATCCTATGTGTCAAACACTTTTGTCACTGAAAATTAAGTCCTGAACAGGGTGAAGATGGAATATTCAGCCTTATAGGGAAAAGTAAACCGGGGATGAGGGTGGATTATGTCAGGAGCAATAACTAAAGCCTGAAATAGGTTACACAGACTCAGAAATCACAAGCACACAATTACAAAAGCAAATATTTTTCTCCTGTCTTTTGGTGTGTGTCCTGATGCCTTCTAAATCTCACCCATTGCCCACAGTTGTCTTCTAATGCAGAAGCCACAGCGACCTTGGGTTTTAAAGCTTGGCTTCTCATCTCAGGCATGTCTTCTCATCTCCCCAAAGTGATAGTCGTGCCTGAGTGGTCGCTATGTAGTCCACCTGTACTTCTGGACCCAGATACGAGGCTGAGAAGCTTCTCATGACTGCATTCTGAATCGGGGGACACCAACTGGGGACAGAGAGCGGTGACCAACTGCCTTCTGCACAGGCTCCTTGTCAGCCTCCTGGGATATCTCGTCCGACACTCGCTGGGCAAGGACTACATATCCCAGTTGCCATTGCGGAGTACGGCACAACCACCTCCGGTAGAGACCGGAAGTCAGTGACGCTTCAACTCTGTCAGATTCTCAGGTGGAATTCGTCGTGGGTTTGGGATGGAAGTGAGATGTGATCTGGGAAGGCTGCGAGAGTGGGGTTCAGGTCGGTGCGAGGGTGGTCTGGCATCCGTGGATCTGATGGCGTGTTGTGTGCGAGTGTGGGAATGTGGGACTGATCGGGAGGAGACCGGGCAGTGTGAAACAGGATGCCAGGTGGGCGGGGCGTGTGCGGAACCTTGTCTCCCCGCTTGCTTTCACGTCCCAGCGGCAAGTGTGTGCTGGAGTCAATGGAACGCTTCTAAGTGGGGAGGGGACACATTTCACCATTAAGTAAGTACGTAGTCTCAGGTGGCAACTCAGGAATCCAGAGACAGTGTCCGGGCCCCTGAAGTATAGAAATGCTTGACTTCTCTGGAGACCGAGCTCAGGACACTCCTAGAAGCAGACTCTACTGAGATAAGAATGAAAAATGGTTTGGGTGTGGCTAAAAAAAAAAAGTGGAAGTTGAGATTTGAGGAAGATGTTGTTTGAAGTTCCAAGTGCTAGAGGAGGTGTCAGTGGTCTCCGGGCTGGTGAACTCCAGTCTAAAGGTTCGGAAGGCCACTTTGGTTTATATGTTGGAGCTGAGTTCAGGAAGGGACCTTGACTTGCCCAGAGTCACTTAACCAGACTCTGCCATCTAGGTCTTTGTGTTACCCAGAATTCAGCGGAATGAATACCAGCCGCCAGAACATTTCTTCTGAGTGCTCTACTGCTGTTCAAAGACGTCAGCATTTAGTTTCTCACCCAGCAGATCCTGGTACTGTCACTGCTGGGTTGGAGGGAAGGTCACAGCTTTACTTAGAAATGCCAAGGATTCCAACTTTTATTCTCTGCAAGAGTATGTTCACCTTTCCCAAACTTCTCTTGCTTCCTTGCTGTCTCTGTCCACCCTGGGAGGGGACAAGAATTGCTGTTCACAGTACTCTCAACCACTTAAAGCGTTTTATTCACTCCAGTACTCTCAGTTGCTTAGGCTTCAGTTGCTTGTTTCCCTGGATACAGTTATAATAGCTAATGTTTATTGAGTGCTCGTTATGTGACAGATACAGTCTGGGTCTCATGGCATTCTAAGACCTTTCGGGAGTATTAAGACAACCTCACAAGACTGTAGGGAACACCCAGTCTCCTTTTTACAGTTGTGTTCAACTTGGTGTTGATAGACCCCAGACCCAGGGTACTATCTTCTCGAGTGGGCGCCCCAAGAACTCAGACTCCAGTCCAGTTGATGCAAACAGTAAGAGGTTTATTGATGCAGCTGTACAGTCAGGCCACTCCTGTCCTGAGAGCAAGAGTCACATCCTACTGCAGCCACATAGGTACTTTTAAAGGAAAAACCCACAAAAACCACAAGATTACAATTCCCATACAATTTTGTTTCGATTGATTTATGTCTAGAGGCTAATTTCTCAATCACAGAGAGGGTACAGTCATGTCCGCATGCACATTCTTCCCGAAACCTCAAGGGGGGTATCAGGGCAGGAGTGAAGTTTATACAAAGGTTACAGTGGTCTTTCCTGGAACACCTGCAACTATCCCAGTCACAGCTGAGCTCATCTCTTAATAGAAATCTCTTTACATTGTTACATTGTGGCAGGGGTCATTGAGTAATGATTGAGTCAGCTTGCCTTTGGAACTAGATTTTTAGTTCCTCATTTTCCTGGGGCTGGGGGAGGGGTGTAAGCCTGAAGGGTTAGGGTCTTTCAGTGTGATCCCTGCCACATCGGAATTCAGTAAGTGTTCATTTTTATTATAATCTTTAGAGAAGGCCATGGAATTTGTATTAAAGAAGTCAGAGTCAGGGGCCAAAGAAATGTATCAGCTCGTGCAGAAGACCCAGGTCCAATTTCCAGCACCCACATGGTGGCTCACAGCCATCTGTAACCAGTTCCAGGAGATCCAATGCCTTCTTCAGACATCCTTGGGCTCCTGCATACATGTGGTGTGCATACCCACACTCAGGTACACACACCACATACAGTAAAATAAATAAAAATTTTTTTAAAAAAGTTCAGAATTCAGATACTTTCTCCCTTCATAATCAAAGGATCAAGTCATGGCAGGTGATAAGGGGCTTTATCAAAACTCATTTGTCATAAAGCAAATGGAGAATTGGGTCTCATGACAGGTCTCTGAAATCCACAAGGGCTGTGTGTTGTATTGAAGTTACAGCCTTTGGGGAATATGGCTTCTACAGGAATCCACCTCATCAAATCTTGACTAATTTCACAGGGAGGTATATTTTATGGTGTCTACTTGAATAAAAAGTACTGGGGCCAGGCATACTAGCTTGGTGACGATTTCTCATTATTTACAGGCTGGTTTGTGAAAAAGCCTTCCTAGAGATTGATATGCAAAATGGTGATATTACTCCCTCCTTTCTTTGAAAGATAATGGAGATTAAAAGAGTATTAAAAGGACTAGATGGTCAGAGCACTGGCTGCTCTTCCAGAGGACCCAGTTTCAATTCCTGACAACCACACATCAGCTCACAACCACTTATAGCTCCAGTTTCAGGGAGATCTTATGCCTTCTTCTGTCTCCACAGGCACCATGCATGCACATGGTACACATACATGCATCCAACCACTCATACACATAAAATAAAAATAAATGTTAAAAGCAAAAAGATAATTCGACCTTTCTGATGCCACAGAGCTGGCATTTAGACTTACTGCAAATTAGGTGAAACATCTACTTTTCCACACTAATAATTTACTATTTTTCAATGGCTATAATGACTACTATTTTTAGTAAACTAGAAATTAGAAAGAAGCAAAGAAGATACAGTAATTAATTTCTGCTACTGAAGATAAGTTACTAAAAGTTTCCTTCATGGGCTAGAGAGATGGCTCAGTGGTTAAGAGCACTGGATGCTCCTCCAGAAGACCTAACTTCTATTATCAACTCCCAAATGATGGCATAAATGAGTCTGTAACTCCAGTCCCAAGGAATCCAATGCCCTCTCCAGCCTCCATGGACCAGGCATCCATGTGGTATACAGACATGCAAGCAAAGCACCAATACATATAAGATTTTTTTTATTAGAAAAAGAATACTAAATATGCAACATACCCTATACATCTGTGCTAATGAATGGGTTTGGCTGGGAGGAAACAGTGAAAGATTGGTTGGTTGTGTTTCAACCTGAAAATCCAGAATGGAAGGAATTCTCAGCTATGTTTTGAGTTTTCACTGAATAACCTGGTCAGTTGGTCTCAGTCTGTTGGTATGTTTGTCTATTTCTCTGTCTGTCTCTGACTCTCTGTCTGTGTTTATCTGTCTTTCCGCCTCTCTCTGGTTGTTGGTGTGTTTCTGAGTTGTATTTTTGCAACTTGATCTCCACAGCTTATTTCTCATCCATCGGTTGTATGCTTCCAATGTGAAGTCCTTCCACAAATGAAGAACCAGGAAGAAGTGAAAGGGATAGGAAGAAATCAAGTCGCTTAAAGCCATGTCCCTGTGAGTGAGTTAGTATTCCCTCTTCTCTTACTAAAATAAAGTTTTATGCTTAAGGATTTGGCAGTGTTTGTTTCCCTTTGAAAATTACTTAAGACTAGAAGCTTGGGACTTGTTATTGCCTGTTTCTGATCAGTGATGGAGCCCCCGGGGATGGACTCAATAATCCATTGCATTGCCCTCTCAGAGGTGTTTATCTTTCATCTGAGAAAGACTGGATCTAAACCTATTCCTTTGTTCAGTCCTTTTATGGGCCTCAAAGGTAGAAGAATAATCTCTGGGGAACTTTAAGAACCAGTATGTGTCTGGACCCTGAGAGGGTTGGTGTCTATTGGAAATATGAAAAGGCACAAAACACTTACATAGCAAAGTGCTTCTGGAAGAGAGGACACTTACTGTGGAGTAGTGGGGAAGGACCTCTGACTGACCCTATGATACATGCTGAATTAGAAAATAGTGTCCCTTCCTCTATACGGGCGAAAGTCAAGACAGCCCATATAATCTGGCAAGAAGTCTGTATTAGTTATTTCTCTTGCTATGGTAAAATACCAAAAAGCAACTTATGGATGAAAGAGTTTATTTTGGCTTATGGTTCCAGAGGATTGGAGTCCACCCTGGTGGGAGAGGCGTGGGAAGCAAGTGGAAAGCAGGGCACTGAGGTATCACATTTCAACCACACATAGGGAGCACACAGAGTGAACTGGAAATGGGACAAGGCTACAGACTTTCAAAGCCTGCTGCCTCCCTGAGTGATGTACCTCCTTCAGAAAGCTCTACTTCCTAAAGTGTCCATAACCTCCCCAACCAGCTCTGTCACCTAAGGAATCAAGGGTTCAATACCTGAGCCTATGGGGGACATTTTTTTCCATCAACCCACCAGAAAGTCCATTTTATTTCATCTCTTGCCTCCTTGGTAAAGGATCTTTGTGAAGGATATCGTAGCCCAGTTAGACTCACTGCTGAGAGGGGAAGTGTAGAAAGGACTTGGGATTCCTGAGTTGTATCTAGAATGGAGTATTTTTTCCATTTTAAAAAGTATGTACACCAGGCGGTGGTGGCACACGCCTTTAATCTCAGCACTCTGTGAGTTGGAGGCCAGCCTGGGCTATCAAGTGAGTTCCAGGAATGGCGCAAAGCTACACAGAGAAACCCTGTCTTGGGGAAAAAAACAAGTATGTACAACATAACCAGTCAACAGTCTAGTATGTATCTTACCTAGGTCACTCACTCACTTGCACACATCTTTTTTTTATATGTTTGTTCATTTATTTTTGATTTTTCAAGACAGAGTTCACTGTATAACCCTGGCAATCCTGGAACTCACTCTGTAGACCAGGCTGGCCTCAAACTCACAGAGATCCTCCTGCCTCTGCTCCCAAGTGCTGGATTAGAGGTGTGCCACCACCGCCCAGCTGCTTGCACACATTCTTTTATCCTGTAACGAGAACAATATAATCCATGTGCCCTAGAGCCACATGAGCCTATAAACCTGAGCTAAGATTTTGTTTGTGTCATTTTAGGGCTTAGTGACTTTCACAAGTGTGGCCATAAACTCCCAAGATGAGTGAGGATGGCCGAATCTTGCCCAGGAGTTTGTACAGGAAGGTGATACTGGACAACTACAGGATCCTGGTTGCAGTGGGTAAGGGCAGCATTGGTGCTCACTATGACTCGGTATCTTCTCATGCCTTTATTGTTTTTCTGACACTGTCCCTCTTCAAGACCATTTAGACCAGTGGTTCTCAACCTTCAGGTCATGTGACCTCACTGAGGGGTCCAATGAGCCTTTCATAGGGGTTGCCTGAGACCATCGGAAATCTTATTTACATTAAGATCCTAGCAGTGCAAAATTACAGTTCTGAAGTAGCCACGGAGATGATTTTACGATTGGGGGTCCCCACAGCATGAGAAACTGTATAAAAAGGGTCACAGCATTAGGAAGGTTGAGAACCGCTGCTCTAGATCAATTGTAGCTCCTGCTTACAAACTTCACTGTCAACTTTCATGTTTTATGCACAGGTCTCTGCATTTTTAAAGCAGATGTCATCCTGTTACTGTATCAAGAGAGGGAGCCGTGGACATACAAGGAGAGGCATCCAGAGGTCCGGGCCCAGGTGAGTGCACGATTATTAGAGTACACTCAAGAGTTTCTTCTCTTTGGTGTTTGTGGGAAAATTCCTCTCAGACTCTCTCCTGGATTGATGTTGGCTGTCATAGTTTCTTCTCCACTGTAAAACCTACCACGTTTACCTTTCTATACATACCAAAGTCCGTCTCTTCACTTCTGTCCCACTGATGCTTACAGAGTTCTGGTCAGCTGGTTTGGAGCTGTGCAAGGAAGCCAGCTGAGCCTGAGCAGAGAGCGAGGCAGGAGACAGGACTCTCCCATAGGTTCTACTGCAGTTTCTGCTGGGGGTCTTGTCCTGATTTCCCTCCATGACAGACTGTGACCTGGATGTGTAACTGAAATAAATCCTTTTCTCGCCTAAGTTGCTTTTGGTTGGAGTGTTTTATCACAACAATAGAAAAGCAGGATAAGTAAGCATCTAATCTGAGCCAAAATAAGTTATAAATAGTCATTGGTGTTTCTAGAGATCAAAGGCATAGTCAATGAATTGGAAAACTACATCTAATGCAATTAAATATGCACGTCTTTAAGAAAACATATAAACTGAGGACAAATAAGAGAAAATATATAAACTTAAAAGAATCTTATGAAGATCTGACGTGTGGTTTTAACTATACAAAGACAGTGTTCTTAACCTCTGAGCATCTCTCCAGTCCGGTTTTAACTATTTCTTAAAATAAAATCAGATGCCACAAACATCCATGTGTACCTGGAATAAGCCATCATTGCCATATGGTCAATATTATATACAGACTTTTCTTTGTACCAATATTTGTAGGTAGAATTTATCTTCAACTTACATTTTTGGTGGTTTTAGTAAGCTCTGTTATCAAATAAACATTCTATATTCACCAACATATTTTGTAAACTCTCCTTTTCATTTTACTTAAGAATACTTTTTTAAAGTTTTATGTGTATGAGTGTTTTCCTCTGCTGTAAATATATGTACACATGTGTGCCTGGTACCTGAAGAGGCCAGAAGAGTACATCAGAACTGGAGTTAGGGATGGTTGTGAGCCACCAAATGGGTGCTGAGAACCAGACTCGGGTCCTCTGCAAGAGCAGCAAGTGCTCTAACCACAAGTCACCTCTCCAGCCACAGCTTTCTTTCTACTTACCCCAAATTTCAGGGTAATTAATAATGTGGAGGATATTTTTCCTTAAAGGTTTATGATGATTTGTGAAACTACATCGTGGTTTATTCTCTTTTGGGGGTATCAGTTCATAAACAACTTCCTGTATTGCTTTCTGGCCTATCTCTTCTATTGTCAGTCATGCTCATCTATACCTCTGTATTCTCCTAGAATACCATGCATTCATCTAGATTTTCAGATTTGTGACAGAGAGTTGAGGAAAAACAGATTCATATCAGTCTATTTATTTATCTGGATTGGGCAAATCATGAGGGATCATCTCTCTGGAGAGATGCCTCAGAGGTTAAGAACACTGCCTGTTCTTCCAGAGGTTCCTGAGTTCAATTCCCAGCAACCACATGGTGGCTCTCAAACACCTAAATGAGATCCTGGAGTGCAGGCATACATGCATGCAGAACATTGTATACATAATAAAATAACCTTTAAAAAAAAAGAAATAGTAAAAACCACAGACCTCTTCTGGGCTTCAATAACCACTTGGTTTTAAGATTTCCTTCCTAGCATTTATTAAAGGAAATCTCTTAATACATTTTAGACTTGGAGTACATGTGGGTGACTGAAGAATTGTGTCCAAATAGTGATATTTATTTATTTATTTATTTATTTATTTATTTATTTATTTATTTATTTAAAAAAGGGTTTCTCTGTGTAACAGTCCTGGCTGTCTTGGAACTCACTGTGTAGACTAGGCTGGCCTCAAACTCACAAAAATCTGCCTTCCTCTGCCTCCCAAGTGCTGGAATTAAGGTGTACGCCACCACTGCCTGGGACATTTATGAAGAGAAATTTTCCTAGGCAATAATTATGGAAATACAAAGTATGCCCTGGAATGTTCCACATTAGGTGAAAACTAGAGATGTGTGGTGATTCCCTGCAGGCTTTACAGCAGGCAGGAAAACATCCACAAAGAGACAAGAATGACCGATTTTATTGTTACTGGTGCTGGACCAGGACTTCTAGAGTCTGGCCCAGATCATTTCACTTCAGTTATATTTAACCACAGCACAATTCTTGCAAAAAATTACTGAGATAACAACTCAGCCCCAACTACACAACACTTTAAGACATGTTTACATTGAAATTCCTTACAAACTACATCTGGCTTCTTTCACAAGAATGGGTCCTGTTAACTCAGAGATAGTGCCCAAGATTTAGGGTCTAGGGAGTTTGACTAAGGTAAACATAAAACCTGTGGGTGTCAGGATTGGCCTGGCCCTAAAATAACACAGATGTCACTTAGGCTGCTGTAAAGCACAAGTGACATCATTTGGAAGAATGGGTTTATGGTCTAAAACAATGCTCAAGAGTTAGAGAAAAGAGTTTGGATAAGTAAAACATAAATTCTGGTAGATAAGGGCAGGCCTGTCTCATTAGAGAGCAAAGGATCACCAGGCTATAAAACGGCATCATTCCTAGCATCCTAGGAAGAGCAGCTTCGCACCTCATTCCTTTGAAGAGGTAAGCTGTGTGTTTAACTTTCCTGGCTTCTCCAGTGCTTTCCTGTGTGCACAAGGCTTTCTTCTCTACAGAGATGTAAGGACTTGTTTGAAATTGAGTCAGTCAGAAAACACATTTTACAGCCTGATGATCTGAGTTTGATTCCCAGGCTGTCCAAAATTTGAAGGACTGGTTTCCTCCTAGGGCAGTTTGACTCCTGAGGGTGATCGCTCGGGGAAGCTTTAGGTTTTGTTTTGTTTCAAGCAGAGTGCCCAGTAACTCAGGCTGGTCTTCAAATAGCCATGTAGTGGAGGTTGGTTTTGAACTTGTGATATTCCTGCCTTTTCCTTCCAAATGCTGAAATTAATGGGGTGGAACCACATCCTCTGGAGGTGTTTTAGCCCTGTTAACCTTCATGGATGACGTGACTTGAAATACATACCTATATTTTTCCATTTAAGAGACAGTCTCTCCACATAGTTCTGGCTGTCCTGGAACTTACCGGGCTGGCCTTGGACTCAGAGACCCGCCTGCCTCTGCCATCTGAGTGCTGGGATCAAAGTTGTGCAAAGCAACACCTGGCTGCTCTGAGTTTTCACAGTGTGCAGTCGCTGTCACTTCAAAGTCACAATATGGAGCAGAGGAGACCCTCCCCCCATCAGAAGTAATCATTCAACTCCAAATTTTTTAAAAGTTATCCTACTTTTATAGATATAGGTATTTTTCTTGTGTGTATCTGACACCACATGTGTGCCTGCTGCCTGCAGAATCGGAAAGGCATCAGACCCCCCCACCATCACCTGAATACAGGTTACAGATGGCTGTGAGCCTCCTTATGGGTGCTGAGACTCAAACCAGGTCCTCTGCAAATCAGCTGATGTTCTTAACCTGTGAGCCAACCCTTTTCTAGCATCATTAGCCCCAAATGGGTTTATCTACTCAATTTTTAACATTTATTTTACATACCAACCCTCCTTCCTCCCCCGTTCCCTCCGCCCACCTCCTTTCCACTACACCCCATCCACTCCTCAGAAAGGGTAAGGCCTCCCCTGGGAGTTAACAAAGCAAAGCATATCAAGTTGAGGCAGGACCAAGCTCTTCCCCTGCATCAAAGCTGAGCGAAGCATCTCAACATAGGGAACAGGTTCCAAAAAGCCAGTTCATGCGCCAGGGCAGAATCTGGTCCCACTGCCAGAGGCCCCATAAACAGAGCATGCTACACATCTGTCACCCATATGTAGAGGGTCTAGGTTAGTCCCATGCAGGCTTCTTAGCTAAGGGTCTAGAGCCTGTGGGCTCCCAGGAACATGGGTCAGTTATAGTGCCCATTTGAGAGTCATTTTGCATGTAGAGTCGAGGGCAGGAAAGATCGTGCATAGAGAATTAAAACAGCAACCAACATGACGTGTAGGGATATGGCGGCTCCATGTCAATGAGAATACAAATAAGAGGAGAATATTGGTTTATGTAGGGTATTGGTGTGGGCCATAGAAGTATGAACAGAGGGGGGGGGCACGACTTTTATCCCAGCACTAGGGAGGCAGAGACAGGAGGATCTCTGTGAGTTCCAGGCCAGCCTGGGCTACAGAGTGAGATCCAGGACAGGCACCAAAACTACACAGAGAAATCCTGTCTCAAAAAAAAAAAAATACCAAGAAAAAAAAGAAATTTGTTAAAAATGCCGGGTGGTGGTAGCACACACCTGTAATCCCAGCACTTGGGAGGCAGAGCCAAGTAGATCTCTGAGTTCGAGGCCAGCGTGGTCTACAGAGCTAGTCCAGGACAGGCTCCAAAACTACAGAGAAACCCTGTCTCACAAAAACCAAAAAAAAAAAAAAAAAAAAAGTATGAACAGTTTCACAATGGTGGGGAAAATTGAGTTGCCCAGATCAAGCAGATTCTATGCTCCACCTCTCCACTGAACAAACACACCCATAATTCTTCACTGTTCCCTGTCAAGAAAGAAGTTTTGTTGGATACAGCACCAGAGATCAGAGAACTGGACTACCTGAGGCCTCAGCAGAGTCCGGGAGTGACTCCCTGAAGGGCTGGGACCTCCCTGTTGATACCTCAGGACCCTCAGCAACAATGGGTCCTGATGAGTTCAAGATGGAAACCTACTGAGGACTCACATCCACTTGACCAGCACTCCCTTCCTGTGGGAGGAAGCTGACCACTCACTCCCACCCCCTCTGTCACTAGCCTTCCAGAGCTTTCTACAGGCTGAGCTCTCAGGCCTGGGATGTTGATGGGATGTCCCCAGCCAACATGAGAATTTATCTACAAAAAGTCTAGTATGATCAGGATGATCTTTGATAAGTGTTGTGTGTCTTAGTGGGGAAAGGCATTGGCCCTCGAGCTGACTGCCTGTGATCCATCTCAGGACCCTAATGATGGCAGGAGAGAACCAACCCAAAAGTTGTCCTCTGAACTCCACATTCTTAGGGTGTCAAGGAGGGGCCTCCTGTGTGGACAGGACAGAAGATGGGCAGCTAGGGCTTGCTACCCTACGACCTGTAGAGCCTGTTGATCATCTCGCTGGCCAGGCTCGGTTTGTGTGCAGTGAATGCAAGAAGAGCTTCCTGTACAGGTCTCAGTTCATCATCCACCAGAGGTCACACACAGGAGAGAGACCCTTTGAGTGCAGCGTGTGCAAAAAGAGGTTTGTGCAATCCTCAGACCCTAGAGTCCACCAGCGCATCCACACTGGTCAAAAGCCTTATGTTTGTAAAATATAGAGCTTGATGTTTGCCTACAAGTCCAGGCTGCTAGGTCACACTAGGCCCACACTAGGACATACAAGTGTAAGCACTATGGGACATGCTTCAGCCACAAGGACAACCTCAATGTCCATCTGGGAACCCACAGCGACTCAAGACCTTACAGTTGTAAGGAGTGTGACAAGGCCTTCAGACAGCACGGGACTCTGAAATGACACTTGAAAATCCATCCAAGAATGGCATCCTTGCGATTCTGTAGCCAGATTGAAGTCTTAGAGAGACTGTTGCTAGGTTACCTTTGTTACATGGCAACATCTTGGGAGCACTTAAAGTGATGTCTCATTCCTTGAAGATCTGAGGACCAGTGGGGTGTGTGTGTGTGTGTGTGTGTGTGTGTGTGTGTGTGTGTTGTGTTTGAGACAGGATCTCACTATGTGTCACTGGCTGTCCTAGAAACTCACCATGTAGACCAGGCTAGTTTGAAACTCAAGAGACTTATCTATGTAGTCTAGATTGGCCATGAACTTGGAACCAGATCCCTACCTCTGCCCAGAGTGTTGAGTTGCCTCTCCTTGGAAGGCTTTTGTTATATTTTGTTTTTATTTGGTGCTGTTATCCGCAAGTTGTCAATATTGAAAAAAAAAAGGGGGTGAATGATGTTTGTCTTCTCATAACACTTTAAAATGTGATTTTCCAATAAATTACTTGGTATCTGTCCAAGGACAAAAATTTTATAATTGTGT
Organism: Peromyscus leucopus; assembly: GCF_004664715.2. Lineage (NCBI taxonomy): Eukaryota > Metazoa > Chordata > Mammalia > Rodentia > Cricetidae > Peromyscus > Peromyscus leucopus. Next base: position 183,519,782 of record NC_051063.1, read on the forward strand.
GTATGTCCTCCCCATTACCACTGTTATCATTATTATTATTATTATTATTATTATTATTATTGGAGCTAAGGACCAAGCCCAGGGCCTTGAACTTGCTAGTTAATGCTCTACCACTGAGCTAAATCCCCAACACCTTATTTTTTTTTTTTTAAAAAATGATTTTTCAAGACAGAGTTTCTCTGTGCAACAGTCTTTAACTGTCCTGGAATGAACTTTGTAGACCAGGCTGGCCTCTGCCTCTCAAATCCTGGGTTAAAGCACATGCACCTACCACCTGGATTCTCACAGATTTTTAGAATATTTATGGGTGCTTTGCCTGCACACAAAGTGTGGGTGGTACCTGAGGGGGTCAGATAAGTGGGCTGCATCTCTTGAGGCTGGAGTTTCTGAGTGTTGGGAGCACTTATATGGGTGCTGGGATCCAAACCCACCTGTTTCCTCTGCAAGAGCAGCCAGTGCTCTTAACCACTGAGCCATCTCTCCAGCCCCTAGTCACATAATTAGGGAAGGTACTTTAAATCATGAACCACTCAAATTGCCCTTAAATGTTAAGCAAGTCAGTTTATTCTAAATTCAAAGCAAATGAGTCAAAAATTTGAGGAAATTGTTTGATCGTTTTGGCTCTTTGGGTGGGGCACTCAGCTCCAAAACAAATCACACATAGGCTTATTCTTAGTTATTAATGCCGGGCCTTTTCTTGGTTTGTTTCTTGCAAAATTTCCTTAACTTATCACATCTACATTTTGCCTCTGGTCTTTTTCCTTTTCTTACTTCATTTATTTATTTACTTACTTATTAATTTATTTTATTCATTCATTCATTTTTTTTAAATGCCAAATGCTGTTTATTGAAGGAGGGAGGAGGTCTTAAATACAGGCTTACAGCACAATGGAGGAACCCTGGAGGACAGAAATTTCCTATGATGTTTTACAATCTTGCATCTAAACTGTTAACGCCCATTATGCAGGATACACAGACAAGGAACTTTCCTTAATCATTCAGGAGGGTGGAACCTGGCAGGGAATTAGCATAGGGAGGATATCAAGGTCAAGGTCAGCAAGCAGGCAACAGTTATCCAAAACGGGGCCAGGGCCCTACAGGTCCCCCTTTTACTAATAAATGAGCTTCTGACTTAAGTTGTGTGGGTCGTCAGCAGTTCACCTTACCCATCTTGGAGATGCCTGCCCAGGCCACACAGGTGCTCTGTCTTAGGTTGATGAGCACCACCCCCCAGGCATTACATGTCTCTGAATACTCATTATCATACCGGCTCAATCGTGTGTGAGCTGCATGGTTAATTGCTGCCAAAGATCTCAAAGTGGCACTGGGCTTGCAATCTGTGTGTTCGACACAGAAAGAACAACAGAGGTCCTAACCCACCCATAGCCATTAGGTTAAAGGCAACTGAGCCATTCCCTTCCTTAACGAGCCTTATTGCAAATTGGAGTCCTTGTAAGATGGCATCCCAAAAGCAAATGGAACTTGAGTTTATAAATTTATAATTTTCAAAGCCAATCGAAATGTATGTAACTATTGAATTAAATTTATCATGCCCAATAGAATGAAAGATTAACTAACTGTGGTTAGTTAATCTTTGCTGCCAGGGTCTCCACTGTGCTAGCTGTAGTAAGCAATTATGAAATAGTAACCCCAGAAACAGTAGCAGCGGTGGCTGCCACTGCTATAACAGCAACAACGGCAGCAGCAATGTCAAATTCTCTTCTGGAGCGTGTGGTCATGGATATACTGGCATGGATACAACTCCAGGAACACGAATGGCCAATGCCCATTTTTCTTGATCCCAGCACGACTTAGACTGGTAGCTCTGCAAAAGAGCAACTAAGAACCATAAAGAAAAAACTCCTTTTCTTACTTCTGTATATCTTACTCTTACTCTGTGGCTGGCTGTGTTAGCTGGGTGGCTGGGCCCTGGTGTCTGCTTCCTTCTCTGGCTCCTAGGACTCTCCTCTTTCAGATTTCCCCTTCCATATATTCTGTCTACACGCCAGCCACACCTGTCCTCCTCCTGCCTCACTATGGGCTGTTTTGCTTTTTATTAGACCATCAGGTGTTTTAGACAGTCACAGAAACGCAGCTTCACAGAGTTAAACAACTGAAACATAAACAAAAGTAACACACCCTAAAATAATATTATACAACATTTCCCACTTTTTGTCTAAATAAAAAAAAGGTAAGGCTGGAAAGATGGCTCAGAGGTTAAGAACACTGACTGTTCTTCTAGATGTCCTGAGTTCAATTTCCAGGAACCACGTGGTGGCTCACAACCAATGATGATGTGTTCTGGTGTGCTCTTCTGGCCTGCAGTGCAGGCATATGTACAGGCAGAACACTGCAGACATAATAAATAAAGAAGTGAAAATTAAAAAAATTAAAAATGAAGGTTTTAACTTTAACATGCTAAAACTATATACAACAGAAAAAATTATCAAGTTAGAATTACATTTCCAATATTTAGTGTATTTGTATTTAGCAAATTCAGAGAAAATAATGAGTCATCTATCCTAACTTAGTGAATCCAAAACTTTGTACATAATTTACTTTCTATCATATCTAGAGAAAGCTGCAACTATAGTTAATCAAGTAATCTCAGAGATCTAGAAGGATATAACATTATCTAAGAACAGAGACATTTGGGTGCCTGGACAGTTACCCAAAGTTTCTCTGCAATGTTGGGGCATCCACCTTCATCCTACAGGCCTAGAGTATCTGGCAGACTTTTCTATGAATCAGGAATTTTGGACGTCTTGCCTTGTTTTGGCAAAATTCATCAGTCACTTTCCTCTGCGTCCTGCAGAATGTCTGGCAGAGTCTTCTGTGAAGTAGGTATTTTAGGAATGAATGTCCTGCCTTTTCTGGCAAGTTCAACAGTCTTTTTTCCTGTGTGTCCTGCATGTCCAGTCTGCTCAGCAGGCAAAGGCAAGAGCAGTTCCTTGGTCCAGTGGCTAGCCTTGCCACAGTGAAAGCAAACTCCATAAGGAGTTTCTTCAGTGCCCATCATCTCTGAAGTAAATTGTTACAGCCAGGAGCAGAGTGTCTCACTGCCATAAAAAACTTTAAATTTCAAAGCATTTTAGATGCTATATTCTGTAGGTCTTTGAAGTTTCTGAAGACCATTTATCTAAATTATACCTATTTAATCTATAAAATATAGCATTTCCTCCTTGGGATCTCGACTTGTACAGTGACTCAAGACATTAGGGAAACAGACAGACTGAATTTTTTTCTTTTTTTTTTTAAACAAAAAACAGGTTTTAATTTCAAAGTGCAGGGTTATTTGAAACTGGAAAATATTTTCTCTGTAGAAAATTGTAAAAATAATATTTTCCAATAAGCCCCTTTAAGCCAAATGAGAGCTGAATTATACGTATAAATATTGATTAGATTCTGGGATACAGAAGAAACCTATCTTCATCTGTTCAGAGAACGATGTTTTCCTTAAATTGTGGAAGTGAGATTCCTACTCATCTTCCCCTTCACTGTTTGATTTATGGCAGATATTTTTCTAGCCTCCTGTCCTGAAAGTACAGCCCACATATCCTTTCATAAGCTTGATACACTACAAATTCTTATCCTAAGAGTGAAATGTTTCACTAAAGCTTTCCCAGTGATTGGGCAAAACTAGAACTTATTATAAGCCACAATCATCATAGGGTCTTCCCTGCTAGGTAGCCTCCCTGGATCCGTGGGTTGCAATCCGACTGTCCTTTGCTTTATATCTAGTATCCACTTATGAGTGAGTACATACCATGTTTGTCCTTCTGGGTCTGGATTACCTCACTCAGGATGATATTTTCTAGTTTTAAGCGTTTGCCTGCAAATTTCATGATGTCATTGTTTTTCTTTGCTGAGTAGTACTCCAATGTATATATGTGTCACATTTTCATGATCCATTCCTCAGTTGATAGGCATGTCTAGGTTGATTCCAGGTTCTGGCTATTCAGAATAATATTTCTATGAACAGAGTTGAGCTTGTATCTTTGTGGTATGACTGAGCATTCCTTGGGTATATGCCAAAGAGTGGTATGGCTGGATCTTGAGGTAGATTGATTCCTAATTTTCTGAGAAACCACCATACTGATTTCCACAGTGGCTGTACCAGTTTGCATTCCCACCAAGAGTGGAGGAGTATTCCCCTTGTTCTGCATCCTCTCCAACATAGACTGTCATCAGTGTTTTTGATCACAGCCATTCTGACAGGTGTAAGGTGGTATCTCAGAGTTGTTTTTATTGGTATTAATCTGATGACTAAGGATGTTGAGTATTTCCTTAAATAAGACTGGTTTGTTAAAATGGATATCACAGCCAAGCAGTTGGGGAGCCGCCTTTAATCCTAGCACTTGAGAGGCAGAAGCAGGTGGATCTCTGTGAGTTCAAGGCCAGTCTGGTCTACAGAGCAAGTTCCAGGACAGCCAGGGCTGTCACACAGAGAAACACTGTCTTGAAAAACAAAACAAAAGGATATTACAGAGGATGCAATGAAGAGATGGATAGAACAAACTACAGAGGTGCTGAGCCTCCACACCCTCTCTGGGGACAACTTTCTCCATGATTTCAACATCCTCCAAGGAGCAGATCTCTGGTTTTCTAAATTCATTCTTAGAAATATTTATATCTGGGGCTGGAGAAATGGTCAAGAGGTTAAGCAAATTGGCTGCTCTTCCAAAGGACTCTGGTCTATGTCTCAGCACACACATGATGTCTTACAACCACCTGTAACTCCAGTTCTACTTGGAGATATTTGGGGAAAAAATTCATATGCATGAAATGAAGAAAAAATTTTTTGAATGAGAGAGAAAGAGAGTGAGAGATTTATTTCAGGCCTTTGATTGTGACAGTGTGTAAAGGAGCATGCTGCAAACAATGACCTAAGTTGGATCCCCGGAACCCAATGGTGGAAGGAGAGAACCAGATCCTGAAAGCTGTCATGTGTCAGCATGAGCATTTGGCACCTCTTCCCTTACCCCATGGTACACTCAAAATAAAGTAAGAAAATAAAATGAAAACAAGTTTTTCTTTTTTTTATGTTTATGTTTTTCCAGAGCTGAGGACGGAACCCAAGGCCTTGGGCTTGCTAGGCAAGCGCTCTACCACTGAGCTAAATCCCCAACCCCATGAAATTTTTAAAAGAAATAATTTTTTGTCCAAAATAAACCATTTTAAGACACATTTACAGTAAAACAAAGCCACAGGGGAAAAACAAAACAAAACAAAAGGCAAGTGACTTAGTGTTTTACTGCTGAGAAAAGACACCATAAACAAGCATTGAACTGGGAGCTTGCTCACAATGTCAGAGGTTTAGTCCATTATCATCATGGCAGGAGCATGCAGACCTAGTCCATGACCAGAGAACTAGGCACGCCTACTCATTTATTTTATCTTATTAATTTTTTATCCTTTACTTTTTAATTGTTGACACAGGGCCTCTTCATGTTTGTTTTGTTTTGCTTTGACAGGGTTTCTCTGTGTAGCTCTGGCTATCCTAGAACTGGCTCTGTAGACCAGGCTGGCCTTGAACTTACAGAGATCCTTCTGTCTCTGAATACAAGGTGCTGAGATTAAAGACAGGAGCCACCAGCACCCTGTTGAGACAGAATCTCTTTAGGCAGCCCTGGATACCATGGAACTTGCTGTGTAGACCAGGCTGATCTGACCTTTGCAGAGATCCAGTCTTCTCTGCCTCCTGAGTGATGCTATCAAAGATGTGTGCCACCACACCTAAGTATTTCATCATTTGAACATATTTTCATTAATGTTTTACAAATTGCACACATGTACATAACATATTTTGATAATATTCCTTCTATTCCTTGCCCTATCATGTCCCAGATCTACTCTATTTTTTCTTTTTTATTTATTTTTCTATTATCAACTTGATACAGTAAAAATTCTTTTTTTTTTCTTCATCACAGGCAATTTATTTTGTTCTATTCATTCACAGTTAATACAGAAAATACTTGGAAACATTTCCATATAATGTTTGACACAGAAATCATCAAATAGAAGTATACAATGTTGACAGGAGGCAGTACATTTATAATTTATAACCCCAAATGTATTTATAAATTAGAAATGGAAAGATCTACAAATGAAATTATGAAGGTTCACCAAAGTCATTTAATCTGTCAGTTTCTCATTCATTTTTATGTCTTAATAATATTCTATTGTATGAATAGGCCACATTTTATTTCTCTCCAGTATTTGATAGCTATTTGAGATGTTTTAACTTTTTTACTATTAGCAACACACTACTGTAAACTTTCATTTACATGTTTCATAGGTGCACATTTTCAGTAGTTTGAGGATATATTCCTAAGGGTAGAATTGTTGAGTAATAGAGTAACAATGTTTTGCATTTTGACCAACCACCAAACTGTTTTGCCAAAGTGGCACACCATTTTACAATCTCACCAAATCCTTGTTTTTAAGGCTCTGATTTTTGTACAAAAGCATTCAACCATTCTGTCAGACCAAACCAGGAAAAGTAAGCTATAGTTCAGAGCTGTTCTATTCATTCCATTTACTATGCAAAGCCATTCTTGGCGTTTGCAACTCTCAGCCCTTTTGAGTATTCTTGCAGTGTTCACCTTTTCCTCCACCACTTTTTTTTTCTTCTTTTTTTCTGGTTTATTTCTATCTATTACAAATGTATAAAAAATCCTCCATCAACGCTGCTGATAGCCTAAACCTTGGTGCCATGTAGTTGTACTTAAATCATTTCAATGGAAAGTGTCTTAGTGATTGGAACTTCTAGTGCAGTTTGGAGTTCTTCCATTTGAAAAATGTGATATTTGCATGGGATTGTTTGAATCTTGTTTTCTAGTCCCTCCCCATCACCACCCTCATAGTCTGAAGGTAGATTTTTCTCTTGATAAAGGAACAAAAAAGGTGAACATCTTGTTTGTAAATAGGTATCTAGTAACTAGTGGTAAACTTGAAATGGTAGAATTCTTTAAAGCCTAATTCTAGATAGCCTTAAGAAAATGTATCTTAATTACTTTTGAACCTGTATTCACCTTGTTTTTTCAAATATCTTAAGTTATATTTTCTTTTTCAGAGCTGCTTCTTATTTGGGGCTACTTTTTTTTTTTTAATTGAGGCGTAATTCATAAAAGGGTATATTGTTTTGATGAGACTTTTTACAACTGTGGCTGGATGTCTTTCTTTAGTCTTCGAAGAAGGGCCATTTTGCTTTTTTAGAGTTACTTTTAAAAGTCATGAGGTCAACAACTTGGACTACTATGCATGTAAGTGCTAATGCAAATTAAAGCCCAAGTTGACTTCCAGCAGCAGTTCATTCTATGTTGACAGTGAGAGAACACTTTGCCTGTTAGGATACTGTTACTCGTGGACTGAAATGCTGAAGAAACCCCTCCCCCTATTTTGTTTTTTTGCAAAAATCAAGGTATATTCTAGGGTTTCCTGGTTGACCTCAACAGATAAACTGAGATGATAGTGTTAGTTCAGAAATGATCTGAATGTAGATTTACAGTCTACGTGTACAGCTGGCTAAGTGAGATCGCTTTCACAGTTCTGCATGTATCCCATCGGCTCCCCATTAGTCACTGAACTCTTAAAACTGGTATTGTAACATTATCACAATGTTTTGCGCCAATTTTATAAACTTTACAGTGCAATATGTGTTCCTTTTCTGGGGCAAACCAAAGGTATATTTCTCAAGATACAGTAAAAATTCTTATCCTAATAGTGAAATGTTTGATTTAGGTTTGCCCAGTAATTGAGTAAAACCAAAACTTACTATAAGCCACAGTCATCCTAGGGTGCCCCCTTCTGTATAACCTCCCAGGTTCTGTGGGTTGCAGCCTGATTGTTCTTTATTTTATATCTAGTATCTACTTATGAGTGAGTACATACCATGTTTGTATATCTGAGTCTGGGTTACCTCACTCAGGATGATATTTTCTAGTTCCATCCATTTGCCTGCAAATTTCATGCTGTCATTGTTTTTCTCTGCTGAGTAGTACTCCACTGTGTATATGTACCACATTTTCTTAATCCATTCTTCTGTTGACTCGCACCAGATCTACCCTATTATCTGTTTTTTTGTTTTTTGTTTTTTGTTTTTTTGTTTTTGTTTTGTTTTGTTTTTGTTTTTTGTTTTTTTGTTTTTTTTTTTGGTTTTTCCAGACAGGGTTTCTCTGTGTAGCTTTGCACCTTTCCTGGAACTCACTTGGTAGCCCAGGCTGGCCTCGAACTCACAGAGATCCTCCTGCCTCTGCCTCCCGAGTGCTGGGATTAAAGGCATTTAGGCAGAACCTCACTATACTTGGCAAATGCTTTGCCACTGAGACACATCATTGAATGTCCCAGGATCTTATTCGTTTTTTTTTTTTTTTTTTTAGAAAGGGTCTTTTGTAGCACAAGCTGGCCCCAAACTGTCTTAAATTTGTGACCTTCCTCCCTGGGATTACATGTGTGTCACCACAGGCAGGTTTTTAGTTTGGTTTGGTTTGGTTTGGTTGGGTTGTTGTTGTTGTATTGGCTTTTTTGAGACAGAGCTTCTCTGTGTAGCCTTGCCTGTCCTGGATCTACTCTGTAGACCAGGCTGGCATCAAACTCACAGAGATCTTCCTGGCCCTGCCTTCTGAGAGCTGGGATTAAAGGTGTGCGCCACCACCGCTGCCCGGCCACACCCAGTTTTATCCAGTGTTAGGAACAGACAATGCGAAGGCAAGCTCTCTGAAGTCTGAACTGCATCCCCAGCCGAGGCTAATAAAATTATTAATTGATTCATGTTTTAAATTTGAGACGTGATCTCACCCAATTTCCTAAGCTGCCTTACACTCACCCAGGAGGCCAGGCAAACCTTAACTTTATGATCCTCCTGCCTCATCCTCCTTACTACTTCCTATCACAGGCCTACAGGACCACGCCCGAGTAGTTTAATAAGTTCATCCCTTCCCTATGGCAGCCCAGGGTTTACTTGTAATTTAATCTCAGGATGTCTGAAATGACATGTATAATGGTGTCTAAAGGCTCCAGCCAATCACTGAGAAGATTATCAACCGGAAGTCAGTCCCGTGGATCTGTATAAAAGCCATGATCCTAGAACTCCGGCCACTTTCCAGAGAGATCTCAGAAGAGTCAGGGCTGCTGCAGACACGAAGGCAGGAACCTGGAGGTAAGTGAACCAGGGAGGAAGTTGGGTTTAGCGAGGCTGTGTGTTCATATGCAGACAGAAAGAGGCTGCTGCAAGATTTATCTGGGCACTAAGTACCTGCAACTCTGCACCAGGGAGCTGAGGCAGGAGAATGCCATGCCGAGTTCCCTGCTGTACAGCGCCACAAGGTGAGGCGTTCACGGCAAACCAATAGAAGGACCTCAGGTACCTAAACTCCTCCTGTGTCCTTTGATGGACATCTGTCTTCCTCGGTGTTCCGCTCCTGGTAATCACGATGCTGTTGCAGAATCCAAGGGCAGATTCCACTTAGCTCGGGTCTGCATCCCTTCACCTTATTGCTGGGTCTAGAGGTTGCCTGCTGGAATTTGTTTATTTATTGATTTTCTTTTCAAATGGGGTCTAGTTCCAGATTGACCTGGAACTTTACCCTTCTACACCAGACGTCGGAGCTGTAAGCAGAGTTAGGCACCTTCAGGTCCAATATTCTTCTTTTTTTTTTCTTCTTGTTTTTTGGAGACTTGGTTTCTTTGTGTAGCCCTGGCTGTCCTGGGACTCCCACTGTAGACCAAGCTGGCCTGGAACTCACTTAGATCCGCCTGCCTCTGCCTCCCGAGTGCTGGGATTAAAGGCGCGCTCCACCACCGCTGGGCTTCAGCATTTATTCTTATTTGAAAAAATTACACTAAGCCGTGGAATGAGAACCCAAGATTCCCTTAGTGGAGGGATAAGTGTACCTTTCGTGTAATACCAGCTCTCCGGAGTCAAGATAGCAGACTAAGAGTTCAAGGCCCAATCCAGACAGTGAAACAAGTGTCAAGCCAGCCCGGGCTACACAGCCCAACCCAGTGTCAAAGCAAAAGAGAAAAACAAAACCCCCAAACTATCAGGGAACAAATTTAAATCAATAACGAAAATAGTTCTGTTAACGTTACAACTCCAGACATTTAAAAAAGTATTAGATTTTTAACATTGCTGGGGGGGCGGGTAATGATGTTTGGTCTGGGTTTTTTTGTTGTTGTTTTGTTTCTTGGTTTTTGGGGGGGGGTTGTGACAGGGTTTCTCTGTGTAGTTTTGGCACCTGTCCTGGATCTCACTCTGTAGACCAGACTGGCCTTGAACTCACAGAGATCTGCCTGCCTCTGCCTCCCGAGTGCTGGGATTAAAGGCATGCGCTGCCGCCGCCGCCGCCGGGCTTGTTTGTTTGTTTTTAACTTTATTTCTGCCGTGCTGAGGACATGACCCAAGGTCTCAAAGATACCAGGCAAGCACTCTACCAACTGAAGTACATCTCCAAACTTGCATCTCATTTTGTCTCTGTTCTCTCTGTCTCTGACAGGGACAGGGTCTTCCTATGAAGCCCAAGCTGGCCTAGACCTCAGACCTTTCTGTCTCTGCCTCCAGAGTGCTGGGATTGTAGGCATATACACCATACTGCCCAGCCTGCTATTAACTGTTTTTATTTTTAAATTATCTTTTTAATTATTAAAATAAAGAATTACACCAGGTACTAGGCACACACAGAAAGGCAGATCTCTGTGAGTTCGAGTCCAGCCTGAGCTCCACAGAGAGACCCTGTCTCAAGAACCATTTTCTGTGCTGTGGCCATAGCTCAGCAGTTAAGAACACCCACTGCTCTTCTAGAGAACTCAGATTTCATTTCTAGTGCCCACAGAGACTCACAATTGCCCACATCTCCAAGGCCTGCAAGGCCTTTGCACTAGGCACAAATATGGTCCACAGACAAACAATCACATAAAACATCCAAACACATAAAATTTAAAGTTATTATTTTCTTCTTCTTTTTTTTTCTTTTTTGGCCAAGCATAGTGGTGCACAACTTTAATCCCAGCATTATGGAGTCAGTTGCATACAGATCTCTGAATTCGAGGCCAACCTGATCTTTACAGAGAGCACGCTGGCCTCATCTTTCACAGATTCCAGCCACCACATGTATTTTTCTTGTTCTTTGATTTGCTTTGAGACAGGGTTTTTTGGTGTAGTTGTGGAGGTACTGGAACCTGATCTGTAGACCAGGCTGGCCTCAAACTCGGATTGAAGGTGTGCACCACTAACTCAGCTACAACTATTTTTTCTCTCAACTTTTTGTACCAAATTTTCAAATGACCATTTAAGTTTATTTATTTAATAATTTTGTAAGCGTATTTAGTTTAGCTTCCCTATATATCCTGGCTGATCTGTAAATCAGTGTGTAGACCATGCTAGCTCACAGAGCTCTGCCTGCCTCTGCCTCCCTGGGATTAAATGTGTGGGTCGCCACATCCAGCAGAAATTCTGTGAGTTTGTAAGTGTGTAAGCTGGGAACTGAACTCCTATCTGAAAGAGCAGCCAGGATTCCATACTTGCTAGTCCATGCCTTTGTTTAGATTGTCTGTGGGGTTAGTGGACTATAAGCCACATTTTGGTGTATGTTGAGCTATGTTTTGTGCTACTTCGTTCAAATGTTAAGTAACAAGGAAAAAATAAGGCTTCCTTTTGTGCCATCAAACCCACAGGTCCTCTTATTTTAAAAATGCTTTTTGTTACTAAAAACATTATAGATTAGTGCCCTCAAATACCAAGTGCCTTGTCTTTTCCCCAAAATGACCCAACTCTGCTTCTTCTTGCTTTTTGGTTGGTTGGTTTTTTAGACATTGTCTCACACCTTAGCTCTGGCTGGTCATGGACTGAAGATCTGCCTGCCTCCACCTCCCAGATCCTGGGACTGCAGGTGTGGTGGCTCAAACCTTTAATCCCAGCACTTGGGAGGTGGAGGCAGGCAGAATCTCTAAGTCGGAGCCTCCCTGGTCAACAGAGCAAGTTCCAGGACAGCCAGGTCTACACAGAGACCCTGTCTGGAAAAACAACAACAATAAAAAAGAATACTGTTACTTCTGTGTGCAGATGGCGGAAATGATCTCATCTGTTCTCATTTGGAGATGAGATCAGGAACCATTGATTCTTTAAATACAGTATGTGTAGGAACACGGAGTTGAAAGACTAGGATGAGCTAATTTCTATGTTTGTTTTTGTGTTCTGAAACTGAATTTTGCTCTGAGGCCCAGGCTAGCTTCAAACAACCCTTCTTGTTTAGTGTCTCCAGTGATGGGATTATGGGTTAATCCACACCATATCCATATGCTTTTGTTTTTTAAGACAGGGTTTCAGGGGTTGAGGATTTAGCTCAGTGGTAGAAAGCTTGCGTAGCAAGCAGAAGGACCTGGGTTCAGTCCTCAGCTCCAGAAAAAAATAAAAAGAGTCAGGATCTCTCTGTGTAGACCAGGATGTTCTCAAACTCAGAGATCCTCCTGCCTCTGTCTCTTGAGCATAGGGATTAAAGGTGTGGGCCATGTTCTTGGATTCTGAGAGTGAGTCTCTTGTAGCCCTCATGTCTTTTAGACTGGGTACTTTATACATAATTGAGGGGTGGTTTCAAAATTATGGCAAGCATCAGGCTCCGCCTCTCCCATGGTTGTGACTACAGATGTTCCATCATACACAGCTGGACTAGAGTAATTGATTTTTTTAAATTATCTTGGAGGATGGGGTAAGTGCCAGGTGTCACACATGGAGACCAGATGACAGCTTGTCAGAGCTGGTGCTCTCCTTCCACTGTGTAGGTCCAGGGGATTTAGCCGGCGTCACTGGGCTTGCCTGGAGACACCTGTACCCTGAGCCATCTCATAGATTCATAGAAAGGATTAATTTCTGCTTTACTAAACAATCCCATTGTGTTTCGGGGAGGCTATATTATAAGGAATGATGGCATTTACAAGGCAGCAGAGTTAAACTGATCTGGTTCCTTCTTGCCTACCAGGCTTCTAGACCGAAACCGAGCCCATCCCTGTGGCTAAAGGAGTAGGTCTGTTGAGACCGGAGTCATTTTATAGAACTCCAACTTGTCAGAGACCAAGGGAATATTCCCAGCAGACATGGCTACCAACACGACTCGAGACAGCCTCCCCTCAGAGCAGACACCATCACCTACATCCCAGGACCGGAATTCAGAAAAAGAAGAATATAGTCCTGAGGTCTGGCACTTGAAGTTCAGAGCTTTCAGCCCCTCAGAGCAGTCAGACCCCGTCCAGGATCTGAAGAGGATCTCTGAGCTGTGCTATCAGTGGCTGAGACCAGACCTGAATAGCAAGGAGGAGATCCTGGATCAGCTGGTGTTGGAGCAGTTCATGATCTCCATGCCTCCCGAACTGCAGGCCTTAGTGAAGGAGAGCGGAGTGAAGAGCTGCCAAGAGTTAGAGAAGATGCTGAGGGATGGCGGGAAACCTCAACATTGGGTAAGCAGAGCCTCAGCTGTGGGCTGAGGGAAAGGACAGCCTTGGGGCTGTGGGGACCTGGAGGCAGAACCCACTGAGGGTCCTGCCCTTAGTCAGTGGTTCCTAAGAGGAGAATTTTGCTCTGTGATAAATGGCAATGTCTGGAGACCTTTATGGGCTTGTTTTGTCTTTGTGAATGTGGTCCAGACAATTGGCTTAGAAGCCAAGGAATTGTGCAGATCAGAAACAGTGTAAGCTAACAGGCTCATCTTGAGTCAGAGTGCAGAAGCCTTGTTATTTTGGGTTTTTATTTTTGTTTCCTTTTGTCTATTTTTTTTTTTCCAATATTGGTATCCTGTCCACAACAAGTGTCTGGTGCTCTTGGAGTCCTGTAGAGGGCATCTGATCCCCTAGGAGCTGGAGATGCAGACAGTTCTGAGCCACCACCTTGTGGTGCTGGGGATTGAACCAGAGCCCTCTGGAAAAGCAGTCAGTGCTCTTAATCGCTGAACCATCTTTCCAGCCCCCACCTCACTCCTTGTTTTTCTTTGGCAGAATTTAAAGTAGCCCACACTGGTCCTCAGTTCACTGTGTCCCTGAGTATGACCTTGTGGGCCAATGAATGTCCAGGAAGACAGATTTGCAAATAAGTCAAGCTGGGCTGCTGAATCAGCCCAGGAGCAGTGCTGTGGGAGGTACATCCAGGCTCTTAGCCAGGTCTCATCCTGATCCCTTTCCCCCACAGTCCATAATCCACTCCCAAGGACAGTTATACCTCCTTCAGGATCCCAATGTTGAGAAGGCAGAAGCCAAGGAGGATGAAAACGATGCTGTGGATTTGTCCCAGGAGCCTCTCAACAGAGACAAGCCCAACTCAGTGCTGCAGATCCCGCCAGAGACTGAAGAACCATCCACCAGGCAGGTAAGTGTGTGATAGTATCTCTGGGGGGATTTGGGAGAAGAACTAGAAGACCAGAGTTTGAGAGATCTGGTTAGGGCTGGGGCTTGGCACACAGTGTAGACACGTGACTTGACATTGTTGTGCAGAATGAAGGTCCACCTGCCTGTCTGCATTCAAGCTGAGCACTGAGTATGGAGAAATCCTCTTTGGTGACACTTGGGATCGCTATCAACCTATGAGTATAGCAGACTATCGTTAGGCATGATTACATTGACATTTTCTCCTTCACTCATGTTGGCTGCGGGCTTCATGGGACTGACTAGGCTCTCTGCATATATGTGACAGTTATGTAGCTTGGTTTTCATGTGCAGTGGGAGCAGGGGCTGTCTCTGACTCTTACTGACATTTGGGAAGCTATTCCTCCTACTGGGTTGCCTTGCCAGCCTGAATACATGGGGAGGTGCTTAGTCAAGGTGATATTGCATGCTTTGTCCATATCCATGGGAGGTTTGCCCTCTCTCAATAAAGGGGAGGAGGAGTCGGGGGAGATAGGAGAGGAGGGAGGGAAACTCTTGTGGAGATATAAAATAGATAAGTAAGTAAATAAATAAATACTTTTTAAAAGGAGAGGAGGAAGGAAGGATCAGGTAGGGTGGTGCAGGCCTTTTGTCCTAGCTCTGAGGAGGCAGGATCTGGCAGTATCTCTGAGTTCAAGGCCAGCAAAAGCTACATAGTGAGACCCTCTCTCCAACAATAAATGTGTGAGTCCATGATCAAAATAAAACTGATAAAACAGTGTTACCTGGACTCGAAGCCATTCAGAGGGCTAAGGTATCAGGTGTCAGGCTAGTCTGGGCTACACACCACTTTGATCAGGGACAGCCTGGGCAAATAGGCAAGAATTTAAACTGAAAATATTTTAAAGGGCCAACAAAGAGGGCAGAGGTAGAACACAGGCCTAGAATCCACCAGTGAGGAGAGAGGCTTGTGGCTCAGCCACAGAGTGCTTGTCTACACAAAGCCCTAGAACCATATACATGAGAAGAAACAAAGAAAAAACTGGGTGGGATAACCACGTCTGACTGGGTGTGAGCGAAGGAAGCCACAGTGAGGGGAAGGAAGGGGTCCGTCCTCCTGCAGAGTCTCTCAGGTCCAGAGTGAGGCCAGAAGCAGGCAGGAAAGTTTCTTTTCACTGTCCACTCTTCCCTTTACCTGTCCCAGACCCATAGCACTTCCCCAGTCCCCAAATTTCTTGTCCTATTAAAAATAATACTGCCAGGCCGTGGTGGCACACGCCTTTAATCCCAGCACTCGGGAGGCAGAGGCAGGTGGATCTCTGTGTGTTCAAGGCCAGCCTGGGCTACCAAGTGAGCTCCAGGAAAGGCACAAAGCTACACAGAGAAACCCTGTCTCAAAAAAAAAAAATAATAATAATACCACACCCCACCCCTAAATCCAGTTTGTAAAATCCACGTGGGTTCTGGGTGTGGAGACTCTCACCGAAGTAGGATCCACCTACCCAGGGACCAAAAAAACCACCTCTCCCTCCCCGAAGCCATCCACTGTGCATAGCTCCTTGGTTAGGGTGGGGACCCCTGATTGCCTCTCCCTCCAGGCTGGAATGTGTCTGGCTGGACACTGTGAAGGAGTGTGCAGGCATCTCCAGCTGTGTGAGCTCATGAATGCAGGGGTGTCCTCTCTGAAACACTCTGCCCTGTTCTCGGCCTCCCCAACTCTGCATCTTAGAATCTTAGTAGATCATATTATCTTTAGACGGTGTCTCTCTAAATAGCCCTGGATGACCCGGAACTGTGTAGACCAGGCTGGCCTCCAACTCAGACATCTGCCTCACAAGCCCTGGCATGGAAAATGTTCATGACCACACCGGGCTGCTAAGAGTTTTAAGTGTGCGGTCACTGTCACTTGGAAGTCCACAATATGTAGCAGAGGAGACCCTCCCATCAGAAATAATCATTCAACTCCCATTTATTTTAAAGTTATCCTATTTTATAGGATGGGTATTTTGCTTGTGTGTATCTGACACCTCATGTGTGCCTGGTGCCTGCAGAAGTGAAAAGGCGTCAGACCCCCCCATCATCACCTGAGAAACTGGGGTTACCGATGGATGTGAGCCTCCTTTTGGCTGCTGAGACTCAAACCTGGGATCTCTGCAAAATCAGCTGGTGTTTTTAACCTCTGAGCCATCCCTCCTCTAGCCTCATTATCCCCAAATCTTAATAGCACCAAGGTTGAGAGGCATTTTGCTTGTAGAGTGAGGGTAGAGAAGATCATGCATAGAGAATTAAAATAGCAACCAATATGAGGTGCAGAGATGCGGTGGCTTCATGTTCATGGCAGACTTACAAGTAAGAGGAGAGTATTGGTTTATGTGGGGTATGGGAGTAGGTCATGGAAGTGTGAACATTCCTACAACTGGGGGAGAAATTGAGTGGGCCACAGGAAGTAGAGACAGATGTCTATGCTCTACCTCTCCATTGAACGAACATGCACCCATAATTTTTCTCTGTCCCCTGGCAAGAAAGAGGAAGTTTTGCTGGATACAGTTCCTGAGAGCAAAGAACAGGAGGACCGAAGACCCAAGCAGAGCCTGGGGAATGACTTGGTGCAGGAGAGGGATGAGACCTCTGTGTTGAGCCCTCAGGACCCTGAGCCCACACACGGTTCTGGTGAGTTCCAGGTGGGAACTGACTGGGGACTTACTACTCCTTGCCCAGCACTCCCTTCCTGTGGGAAGAAGCTGATCACTCACTCCCACCCCCTCTGTCACTAGCCTTCCAGAGCATTCTACAGGCTGAGCTCTCAGGCTTGGGATGTTGATGGGATGTCCACAGCCAACATGAGAATTTATCTACAAAAAGTCTAGTATGATCCGGATGATCTTTAACAAGTGTTGTGTGCCTCAGTGAGGAAAGGCACTGATCCTGGAGCTGACTGCTTGTGATCCATCTCAGGACCCTCATGGTGACAGGAGAGAAGCAACCCAAAAGTTGTCCTCTGACCTCCACATTCTTAGGGTGCCACCTCCCTCCATAATCAAGTAAATAAATGCAATCCATTTTTGAGAGGGACTCTCAAGTTTTAAATGTTGTATGTGGACTTCCTTCCATCAGATTCTGTCAGAGGAGAGGATGTGAAGATGCCCCAGGAAGATACAAATACAGATGCTGTCACACGATCCACCCATGTTCTGGAAAGAAGAGATTTAGCTGCACACACAGATCTTCAGAGTCTCTCTAGTTCCAATGGAGACAAGGTTCCCACTTGTCAAGGGGTGGCCTCCTGTGTGGACAGGACAGAAGATGGGCAGCTAGGGCTTGCTACCCTACGACCTGTAGAGCCTGTTGATCATCTCGCTGGCCAGGCTAAGTTTGTGTGCAGTGAATGCAAGAAGAGCTTCCTGTACAGGTCTCAGTTCATCATCCACCAGAGGTCACACACAGGAGAGAGACCCTTTGAGTGCAGCGTGTGCAAAAAGGGGTTTGTGCAATCCTCAGACCTTTGGGTCCACAAGCGTATCCACAGGGGTGAAAAGCCTTACGTGTGCAGCATCTGCAGCAAGAGGTTTACCCACAAGTCCACCCTTCGGGTTCACCTTAGGATCCACACAAAGGAGAAGCCTTATGAGTGTGAGCACTGTGGAAAATGCTTCAACCACAAAGGCAACCTCAGTGTCCATCTGGGAACCCACAGCGACTCAAGACCTCACAGATGTAAGGAGTGTGACAAGGCCTTCAGACAGCAGGGGACTCTGAAACGACACATGAAAATCCATTCAAGATAGGCATCCTTTGCTAGATGTGGAACAAGGATGACTGGACTGCTACTCACATCACCAGTGAGGCTACCTGGAAAACAGGACCCCAAGAAAGACACGGAGAAATGGCTGAGATCTACATGAACAGCCTGGACATGACTGGGAGCAATGAAGGGCAAGGGTCGAGGGAAAGAGAGCGGGAGATCCTAGCTGGATCAAGAAAAGAGAGGGAGAACAAGGAATAGGAGACCATGGTAAATGAAGACCACATGAGAAAAGGAAGAAACAAAGAGCTAAAGAGGCCCACAGAAATCCACAAAGATACCTCCACAAAAGACTGCTGGCAATGGCCGAGAGACAGCCGGGACTGACCTAATCTGGTGATGGGATGGCCAAACACTCTAATAGTTGTGCCAGAAACCCCATCCAAGGACTGAGGAATCTGGATGCAGAGATCCACGGCTAGGCCCCTGGTGGAGCACTGGGAGTCTAATTAGTGAGAAAGAAGAGGGTTTATATGAGCGAGAATTGTTGAAGCCAAGGTTGGATAAAGCACAGGGACAAATAACCAAATGAATGGAAGCACAGGATCTATGACCCAAAGGCTGAGGCGCCCCCAACTGAATCAGGCCCTCTGAATAGGTGAGACAGTCAATTGGCTTGATCTGTTTGGGAGGCATCTAGGCAGTGGTACCAGGTCCTGGGCTCATTGCATGAGTTAGCTGTTTGAAACCTGGACTTATGCAGGGACCCTTGGCTCAATCTGGAGGAGGGGAGTGGACCTGCCTGGACTGAGTCTACCAGGTCAATCTCAGTCCTCGGGGAGACCTTGATCTGGAGGAGGTGGGAATGGGGGGTGGGCTGGGGGGAAGGGGAGGGGGGCAGGAAGGGAAAGAACAAGGGAATCTGTGGCTATTATGTAGAACTGAATAGTATTGTAAAATAAAAAAAAATAAAGAAAAAAAAAAGATAGGCATCCTTGTGAGTCTGTATCCAGATTGAAGTCTTTTCCAAGAGAGACTGTTGCTAGGTTACCCTTGTTACATGGCAACAGCTTCGGAGCACTTAAAGTGATGTCTCATCTTTTGAAGGTCTGAGGACAATTGTGTTTCACTGTGCCCTACTGATGTGTGTGTGTGTTTGAGACAGGATCTCACTATGTGTCACTGGGTGTCCTGGAAACTCACTATGTAGCCCAGGCTAGCTTGAAACACAAGAGACAACTGGGCTATGTAGACCAGATTGGCCATGAACTTGTGACTGGACTCATACCTCTGCAAAGAGTGTTGAGATGCCCCTCCTTGGCAGGTTTTTGTTATATTTGTTTTTACTTGGTGCTGTAATTCTCAAGTTGTCAACA
Organism: Peromyscus leucopus; assembly: GCF_004664715.2. NCBI lineage: Eukaryota > Metazoa > Chordata > Mammalia > Rodentia > Cricetidae > Peromyscus > Peromyscus leucopus. The sequence goes on from NC_051063.1 coordinate 183,539,246, forward strand.
TTGCGTCACAAAATGGGAGTGATGTTTTTCTCCTCATAACACTGTAAAATGTGATTTTCCAATGAATTTCTTGGTATCTGTCCAAGGACAAGACTTTTATAGTTGTGTTTATGTCCCCATTATCACTATTATTATTGTTGTTATTCATTTTTATTTTGGTTTTTGGAAACAGGGTTTCTCTCTGTAGTGTTGGTGCCTGTCCTGGATCTTGCTCTGTAGACCAGGCTGGCCTCGAACTCACAGAGTCCTTCCTGGCTCTGCCTCCCGAGTGCTGGGATTAAAGGCTTGAGCCACCACTGACAGACCTTCCTTTTTTTTTTCTTTTTGAGATAGGGTTTTGATATGTAGCATTGACTGACTTGGAACGATACTGCTCAGGATGGTGATGGGCCAGTCTCCTGCCTCTGTCTTCAGAGTTCTGGGATTACTGGCTTGCACATCATATCCACCATGTGGAGCTCAAAAAACTTTTTTTTTTATTAATAAGGGTTTTTATTTTTATTTATTTATTTTTAATTTTTTTGCTTTTGCTTTTTTTTAATTATTATTTTACAACACCATTCAGTTCAACATAATAGCCACAGATTCCCCTGTTCTCCCCCTCTCGCCCCCCCCAGTCCACTCCCCATTCCCACCTCCTCCAGATCAAGGTCTCCCCGAGGACTGGGTCGACCTGGTAGACTCAGTCCAGGCAGGTCCATTCCCCCCCTCCCAGCCGAGCCAAGTGTCCCTGCATAAGTCCCAGGATTCAAACAGCCAACTCAGACATCCACGGCTGGGCCCCTGGTGGCGCACTGGGAGTCTAATTAGTGAGAAAGAAGAGGGTTTATATGAGCGAGAATTGTTGAAGCCAAGGTTGGATAAAGCACAGGACAAATAACCAAATGAATGGAAGCACAGGATCTATGAACCAAAGGCTGAGGGGCCCCCAACTGGATCAGGCCCCCTGAATGCGTGAGACAGTCATTTGGCTTGATCTGTTTGGGAGGCAGCTGTGCATTGGTGCCGGGTCCTGGGCTCAAAAAACTTTTTGAGGCAGAATCTCTCCTTGTTTTCCAGGCTAACCTTGAAATCACTGCCATCCTCCTGCTCGGCATCTGGAGTTGTGGGATTACAGATTTGAGCCAGGGCATCCAGCATAAATTTAAAGTTTTGTCTTTTTATGTTTTAAGTGAGCATCTGTCATTGTTAAGAAAATGCCCAGCAGGTGGAAGCAAAGGCCCTTTTCTGACCTGTGGGGCAGGCTGGTTCAGCTTTGACGAGGTAATGCTGCAACCGTTCCATGATTCAAACAAAGGAATGCTTTTCTTCTTAGTGTCTTTAGATGTCTTGTTTTATGTGCCCTGTGCACTGTGCGTGTGCCTGTGGTGGTCGGAATAAGGCTTCAGCTCTCCTGCAGCTGCTGTCATAGGTAGCTGTGAGCCATCATGTGGGCGCTGGGAATGCAGCCTTGATCCTCTGAGAGAGCTGGAGTGCTCTTAAGCACCTAGCCCACTCTCCAGCCTGAGGGAATGCATTCTAGCTGGTAAAACAATAAGAGCCACATCTATTTGAAGTCACGTAGAGTTTTGTGCATGCAGTGGGAAGCTAAACTTGCCTACCATTCCCATCTCCCCAAATTTGTTTTTTAAAGATTTATTTAAACAACAACAATAAACTAATGTTGCAGGGGCAACGGCAGTGCACACCTTAATCCCGACTCTTGTAGGCAGAGGCAGGTGGATCTCCGAGTTCAAGGCCAGCCTGGTCTACAGAGTGAGTTCCAGGACAGCCAGGGCGACACAGAAAAAGCCTGTTTTGGGAAAAAATAAAGATTTATTTTAAATTAAATATGTGTGTATAGGCCAGAAGAGGATAAAAACCCGTTCCCTGAAACTTGAGTTAGAGGAGGTTGTGAGCTGCCCAGTGTGGGTGCCGGGAGCTGAACTCAGGTTTTCTGCAAGATCACTATACCCTAACCACATCTCCAGGTCCCCAGGTTTTAACTGCATTTATTTCTTTCTCGTCTGGAGGTCGGTGAATATGTGTCCTGATGCCCATGTGATGGTCAGAGGACAACCTGTGGAGGTCAGTTCTCTTTCCACCTTGGCACAGCCTGGGATAGAACTCCGGTCATTGGGCTTGCTGGTGCCTTCGCCTTCCGAATGGTCTCCCTGTCTCAGATTTGCCATCGTTTGTAAATCTCATCGTGAGTTATTTTGTTCTCACGACAATGAAATAGATGAGATTGTTATTAGTAGGTAAGGATCTCTTGCTTGGATCATAGCTTGTCTTTGTTATGCCAGGATTTATTTATTTTTTTTATTTTAATTTTTTTTAATTGTCAGTACTGAAGATCAATCCTGGGGCCTCCAGCGCCTTAGGCAAGTGCTCTGCCACTGAGTCACACCTCCAGCCTCTCACTGGATTCTGAACAAGCATACTCTTGCTGAGTCACATTTTTTTTTTTTTAATTTTGGGGCAGGGTCCTGGAACTCATTATAGTCCAGGCTGGTCTTGAACTTGCGATCTTCATGCCTCAGTCTCCTTAGTAGCCTCAGTCTCCTTAGTACAGACCTGTGACATCGGGCATAGCTGGTTTTTCTTTTTTTTAATTGTTTAAAATTAATTAATTTATTTATTTTTCTATTACCGGCTTGATACAGTATGTATTCTTATCTTTTTTGAGACAGGGTTTCTCTGTGTAGCTTTGCGCCTTTCTTGGAACTCACTTGGTAGCCCAGGCTGGCCTTGAACTCACAGAGATCCGCCTGGCTCTGCCTCCCAAGTGCTGGGATTAAAGGCGTGCGCCACCACCGCCCGGCACGTATTCTTATCTTAATAGTGAGATGTTTCATTGAGGCTTGCTCAGTAATTGAGTAAAACTGAAATGTATTATAAGCCACAGTCGTCCTAGGGACCTCCATGCTATATATATAGCCTCTATAGTTCTATGGGTTGTGGTCTGATTGTTCTTTATTTTATATCTAGAATCCACTTATGAGTGAGTACATACCATGACTGTCTTTCTGGGTTTGGGTTACCTCACTCAGGATGATTTTTTCTAGTTCCATCCATTTGCCTGCAAATTTCATGCTTCCATTGTTTTTCTCTGCATAGCTTGTTTTTCAATATTACATTTTTTTGAGACATGTTCTCATGTAGCCTGGGCTGGCATGAAATCCTCGTCACAGCTGAGGATTGATTTGAACTCCTAACCATTCTGCCCTTTCCTCCCAAGTGCTGCCACGCCTGGCTTATGCATTTTTTAAAAAAATTTTATTTATTTTAAATGTGTATATGTGTGTGGTGGTTGGGGGGTCGGGGGACAGTGGGATGTGTGCATGAGAGTATAGTGGCCCGGAGAGGCCAGAAAAGGATGTTGCATCTCCTGGAGCTGGAATTGCAAGCCACCATTGTGGGTGATGAGGGAATCCAGCTCAGGTGATCTGCAAGTGGAGTACATGCTCTTAAATACCGAGTCATCTCTCCAGCCCCTATTTTTCCTTTAATTTTTATTTATCGTTATGGAGGTTTTACCTGTAGTGCCCTTGGAAGGCCAGAAGAGGGCGTTGGATGCCCTGCAACTGGAGTTACAGATGGTTGTGAGCTGTCTGGTGGGTGCAGAGAATCGAACCCAGGTCCTCTGTAAGGAGAGCCAGTCATCTTCACCACCCTCTCTCCAGCCTTCATTTTTAACAGATATACGTAAACTCTCTTTGTTGGGTACCATATACTACTTCAATGCATGTATACGTTGCCCAGGGTTAAAAGTGTTCTCCTCCAATGCCTGTCATTGCCAGTGGAGACTTTCAAAGCCTTTTCTCCTGCTGTGGGATAGCAGCAACATCAGAGCCTAATTCCCCATCCAACCACGACTTAGTGCCCACTAAAGAATAAGAGCTTCATTTACTAATCTAAGGGATCTCTTTGTAACAAACATATTGATAACTGAATTTTTTTTTCAAAAGCTAGCTAGCTAACCAGATGTATGGTACACCCAGAAATTTCTACAGCACACAATGTCGAGACAAGAGAAAGTCATAGAGAGTAATCTACAGGGAGATCTGTGCTTTCTCATCCGTCTTAGTTTCTGTCATTGAAAACAGGAAAACTATTGGTACTAGAAGTTTTGTGTATCCGTTTATTTGTATGTGCCTATACCTTGTGCACATACACCCATATGGAGGGCAGTGGACAACCCACCGGCATTGGCCTCCCTTACCATCCTTTGGGTCCTGGGGATGGAACTCAGGTTTCATCACGCTTGGGACCAAGTGCCCCATCTACCCACTGAGCCATCTGGGGGAGTCACCACTTGCATTTTAATTACAAAGTTTCTTGAGGAATATTTAGTGAGCAGGAAAAACAAAAACCAGCAATCACAGAACCAACATGTAAAACGGTGTCTCCAAGAATGCCAATTACTGAGCCTAAGTGTGCTCAGGAGCCCGCTGAGAGCACTCGTAGGGGACTGGGGATCAGACTTGTCCTTCGCCGGCGCAGAGGTAGCCACAGAGGATGGAGAAACGTCAGCAGTGGCGCCTGCCATCAGGCCAACAGCAGAAGAAAGAACACAATGTCAAAACATCTCTGGTGCACGCTGGACAGCTGGCTAATTAATCCCCAGCACAGCGCGGCAACACTCACTAGCTATTTCAAAGTTTAGCTCTTGAATTGGTTCAAATTGCTTTATTCCCAAATCCTCCTGCCCAACTCAAGGCTATCTTTCTTCCTCTTTGGTGCTTGTTTTTGTGTATGCCAGCACAGGATGGGTGGAGTAAATTGGCCACGGAGATCCCATGGCGATGAGAGTTGTTGAGAGTCCCCGTGGGAGCCGGGGAGCGCCTAACACCACTTTTAATGAGTCCTGAGAGAGTGAAGTTCAATTCCTGCCAGCTGCCGTTTTAAATTAGCACCAGAAAGTTAACTCCGAGAACCCGGAAAACATCGTTTGTCAATTGCTGGCCCCCGAGGGTGGCCTGCCTTTACTCAGTGCTCATTAATTTAAAGTGATTTTTGCCTGTGTCTGATCTAAAGAGAGTACACATGTGTTCATCAAATACACTTGATAGCACAGAGAAAGGACAATGGAGAATGTTCATATTGTCCCCAATCCCATTTTACTTACAGTTTTTGTTTTGTTTTGTTTTTACCGTGCACTAGAGTCTGCATTCACCACCCTGTCCGTGTGAAAGTCAGAAAAGACCATTTTTCCAGGAGTCAGCTCTCTCTCTCTTCACTGTGTGGGTTCAGAGACTAGAGCTTCGGTTGCCGGTCTTGGCAGCAAATGCCTTTCCCTGCCAAGCCGTCTCACTGGCCTACAGTTGCGCTGCGGTTTGTTTTTAAACCAGGTCTCCTGTAGCTCAGGTTGGCCTCTAGCTGGCTAAGTCACTGAGTCTGGCTTTGAACTCCTGATTCTGCTCCCTCCACCTTCCCAGTGCTGGGCTTACAGGCAGGCTCCACTCTTCCTGACTCCAGTGACAAGTTTAATACTGATGGTGGTTTTTAAAGATTTTTGTGTGGATGCATAATTATCTACATTTGTGTGCATAAAAAATTTAGACACACGTAACAACTGTTCCTTAGGATCCGTGGGGAAGTAGTTCAAACATCTGCTTCTAAAAACCACAATCAATGGATGCTTAAATTCCTTATTTAAAAAAAAAGTGTCCCAATTTGCATATAATCTATGCATAATCTCATATTAAATCACCTCAAGGCCAGGTGGTGGTGGTGCACGCTTTAATCCCATTGCTGGGGAGCGGGGGAGAGGCAGGGGGATCTCTGTGAGTTCAAGGCAAGCCTGGTCTACACAGAGAGTTCTAGGACAGCTAGGGCTACACAGAGAAACTTTGTCTTGACAAACAAACAAACAAAAAACAACCTTATAACAGCTGATGCAACAAAATTCTATGCAACTAACTAGTACACTGTATTGTTGAAGAAGTGATGTGACAAGAAGTCTGCAACATTCAATATGGATGTAACTCTCTTTGTGTGTGTGTGTGTGTGGGTGATCTGCTCCACCTTATTCTTTTGAGGCAGGAGTTCTCCTTCGACACAGTACTAGCTGGCAGCCAGCAAGCGCCAGCTAATGTTCTTTCTCTGTGCATCCCCGACAACGCTGGGGGTTACAGGTGGGTGTGACCATGCCCAGCTTCTTTGGAAGGCTCTGGAGACTTGAACTAAGGTTCTCACATTTGTATGTGCTCTTACCCAATGAGCCACCTCCCAGCCTTGGTGCATTCTTTTTCTTCTTCAAATATTTAACCATCTGAAGTTGGCTGAATCAGAGGATGTGGAGTGCAGACGTGAAGAGCTGTCAAATGTGCATATATTACACACATGATATGAACATTTTATATATATATAAAGTTTACTTTGTAGGCTAGCATACAGAGTAGTGAGTTGTTTTTGTTTGTTTTTTGCTTTTTCAAGACAGACTTTCTCTGTGTAACAGAGCTGTCCTGGATCTCGCTCTGTAGACCAGGCTGGCCTTGAACTCACAGAGATCCTCCTGCCTCTGCCTCCCCGAGTGCTGGGATTAAAGGTGTGCGCCACCACCGGGTGGCCAGGGTAGTGAGTTTTATCATGGCCTCTTCGCATATATGTGTCATTATACTTGGTTCTCCCTTCTGCCGAAGGCTGGGAGCTTAGGAGACAGTGTAGCCTAGGACACTAGTTTGTACTGCGCGCACAGACGCCCCCTTGTGGCGGCTCAGCTCCTTCACTTGCACTTCCTATGCACAAACACGCGCCCCTCCCCCCCCCCACACTAAACAATGCGCCTAGCAGCCTCTTGAGTTCCTCATGCCACTCGCGTGTATCAGGCTACTGTGCTCCCGTCTCTGAATATAAGTTTCCCCGGCCCTAGTAAGAAACAACCAGGAAGTGGGGGTCGCTCTGAATGGACACTGCGCATGCGTCCGTTGTCCTGGGATGCCGGTGCCCCGAGCAAGGCAAGGACAGGGGGTGTAGAGAAGAGTCGGACATCGCTGGGGAGATGGAAGGCGCGAGTTTATGTTGGAGTCTCAGAAGGCGGCAAAGAAACCAAGATTGTGGTGGGAAAGCCCCTAAAGCAGTGGTTCTCAACCCGTGGGCCGTGGCCCCCGGGGGTGAGGGCGGTCACACATCTGATATTTACATTATGATTCATGACAGAAAAATGACAGCTATGAAGTCGCAACGAAAATAATTTCATGGTTGGTGGGGGGGGGGTCACCACAATATGAGGAACTAACTGTATTAAAGGGTCGGGGCGTTAGGAAGGTTGAGAACCGCTGCTTAAAGGGAGATGGAAAGGTGACCTGAGGTGGAGGGCTTGTCAGTGAAGGTGTCAGAGACAAGTGAGGACAAGGAGATACCCCAGTTTAAGGCTCAGGGTAGACCCCTCAGTCAGCAATAGAGGTCCTCTGCTCTCCTGTCCTCTGCTCTCCTCTCCTGTCCTCTGCTCTCCTGTCCTCTGCTCTTCTCTCCTCTTCTCCCCTCCCCTCCGCCCCTCCCCTCCCCTCCTCTGTTCTCACCTCTTTTTTCTTCTTTCTCTTCCCTCCTTTCCCCTCCCCTCCCGTCCCCTGTTTCTTTTCTTCTCTTCTTCTCCCCCCTCTCCCTCTCCACTTCCTTTCTCTCCTCCTTTGGGACAGTTTCATGAACGCCCTGCTGGCTTGGAGAGAGGGTTCCATCAGCCCAGTGTTGAGAGTGCAGAGAGATCAGGTGCGGGAAGGACTAAAGGGAGAGGTGGGGAGGGTCCCCGGGATTGAACAGGGCCGAGGGGAACAGGAGTAGGAGACTGGAGGGGACTTGGGCTGGAAGAATCCCAGGAGCAGACACTGCCTGGGGCTGGGAGAACAAAGCGGGTGGTGGAGACGAACCTGGGGGAGGACACGGAACGCTGGCTCACCAGGATGGGGCTTACAGTGTTCTGTCAGTGCGACACGGATCACTGATAGCAGAACCGAGACGATGAAGGGCTTCCCCACCTCTGACACTGTCCCTCGCCTGACTTAACTGCCAGATCCGGAGACACAGCCCCAGGGAGGCTCTGGAAGTCCTTGGCAGCTGCCCAGAATGCCCTCCTCGTCTGACCCCAGCGCTTGCGTGGCTTGGATCTCTCATCAACTCCACACAAACTTAGCGTCACCTGGGAAGAGGTCCCTCCCTTTGAGAAAACGCCTCCATCAGTAAGCAAGTCTATGGGGGCGGGTTCTTGATTCGTGATTGACGTGAGACGGAGCAGCCCACTGTGGGCGGTGCTCCCCCCAGGCAGATGGTGCTGGGTTGTAAGGGTAAGGAGGTTGAGCAAGCCACGCCACCACGGGGGAGTAAACCAGTAGGCGTGTTTCTTCACGGTCTCTGCTTCAGTTCCCGGCCATAAGTTGCTGCCCCGACTTCCTTTAGACTTTTGATCTTCGACTGGAACCTGAACTCCAAATAAACCCTTTCCTCTTCAAGTTGTTCTTAGTCTGTTTTTATCACGGACTGAAACAGAAAGCAAACTCAGCCAGTCCCATCCCAAGGCAGGAGCAGGGCGAGCACTTGAAGTCAGTCAGCCCTACCTTTTCCATGAATCACATTCGGGACTCTTGGGACGCTCACGCGGCTTTCAGTCAACTACCAAGTTCCTTTTGTGGAGCAGGCGTGTGTTGACATTAGGGATGGTGTGAGAAAAGAGTCCTTGCCTTTGAGGACCTCCCAGGCTGGTGGGGATGACAAACACCCGTGCTGAGGTCTCTTTCCTCTTCTCTTTCGCTCCCTCCCTTCCTCCCCCATGGTTCTCACTACACAGGCCAGATCTGCCTGGAACTTGGGAACTTGTGATCTTCCTGCCTCAGCGCCCCCAGTAATGAACTGGCACACTCAGCTCTGCTGGGGGTTTTCAGAGATGCTCACATCATCTCCCAGTCCATCTGAACTACACGTGTCCATTCTCCACCCAGAGAATGTCCTCATTATTATTTTGCAGCCAGATACGGGGATGTTTGTATGTCATCTCAGAAACTGGGAGGCTGAGGGTCTTAAATTCAAGGTTTGTCTGGGCCACAAGGCGAGAACCTGCCTTAAAAGTATACAAAAAGAGGAGCCCGGGAGAAGGTAAGGCAGATAAAGGCACTTGCTGCTAAGCCTAATACCCTGAGTTGGATCCCTGAAACCCACACGGTAGGAGACAACCAACTTTACCACGTTGTCCGATGACCTCCATCCTCGTGCCCTTGTCTGAATGTGCACACACCCACAGCACCCCTCAAAACAAGCAAGCAAACAAAAAAAAATGTAGAACAGGTATAGCTCAGATGATAGAATGCTTAGTGCTTGCCTGGGCTCGATCCCCGGAACCACATAAACTGGGTGTAGTGGTGACACTTATCATCCCAAACACTGGAGAATCAGGGACAGATGCTTAAGGTCATTTTCAGTGACACGGTGAATCCAGGCTAGGTTGGGCTATGTGATGCCTTGCCTCAAAAAAAAAAAAAAAAAAAAAAAAAAAAAAAAAAAAAAAAAAAATTGTTCTTGGTGTGGTAGCACGGGACTATAATTCCAAAAGTTGGGACACTGAGGCAGGAGGATCACCATGGATTTGAGTCTAGCCCGGAATACAAAATGAGATCCTGTCTCAAGACAACAACAACAAACCCAGTAGGGGCTCGAGAGATGGCTCCGTGGTTAAGAGCGCTGGCTGCTCTTCCAGAGGGCCTGGGTTCGAGTCCCAGCACCCACATGGTGGCTCACAACCATCCTAACTCTGATGCCAGAGAGCTGACACCCTCTTCTGGCTGCTGAGGGTCCTGAATGCATGTGATGTACAAACATGTGTAGGTAAAACACCCACACTGAGCTAGCCGGTCAAGCTTTATTTATTAACATACAAATAAAATATCACCACATTTCAGCACAAATAAAATATCATTTAAAATGTTAAATTTAAAAATATCGTGTTAAAAAAGTTAAAATTAAAATGCAAAAGTCACGGTTAGCTACAAATGTCACCAAACAAGATGTTACATTTGGGCCACAGGAAAACGAGCAAGTGGGTACAACATGTAATCATCATAGAGTGCTGCTTTGAGATAAATATCAGGTGCTAGTGGAGGGGGGGGCAGTTGCTGGGCCAGCAGCTGGGGGTGTGGGCAACGGTCTCACCAGCTGACTGCCTCCGGGTAGCTGGAGGGCATGTGTAGGCAGGGAGTTTTGCCTTGAGAGCCCAGGAGAGCAGTGAGTGAGCAGAGTCCTCTTGAGCCTCGAAGGAGAAGGCCAGGCACCCTGCCCAGGCCCCACCATGTGCAGACTGGAGCTGTTTCTGAAGAGGTCCCTGGTGGTCCTCCTTTTCCTGGGCCTGACAGAGGCCTGCATTCCTCGTGAAGGTAAGGCTTCCACCCAGCCCTCGCCTCTTCTCCGTGGCATCTTAGGATGGGGAGGCCACTCAGGCTGGATTCAGTAGCATTTCTGAGGTCTACCACAGGCTTCCGTGCTTTGGGCTTAGGCAGTTCCTTCTCTTTTCCCCTGGGGAGATGGCTGCAAGAGTCCTGGGTTGTCGGTCTTGCCCTTCAAGATACCGGTGGCTTCATGAGTTTCTAGTTTGTGGCCTTACCCTTGGAGGTACTAATGTCTACCCCTGGAGATGAGCACACTGTGTGGTTCTCCGTAAGTGACCTATTGCCACATGGGAGAGAGACCCACCTGTCTGTGTCGGTCAGTTTCTTGTCCTCATCTGCTCCTCGTTAGTCACAGACTCTCCTGGACGGCTTTGCGTCACTGCAGAGATGACATTTGTGTAGTGGAGTCACCAGCCCTGTAGCCAGAGTGTCAGAGACGCCGGTCCTTTACAGCATAAAGATACCAAAGGCTACACTGGAAAGACTCAAGCCCTGTCATAAACCGGCACTGTTTCCTCCACTACCAGATCGGCCGTGCTTTCCAGTTTTAGTTTGTACTCGGTGCTGGGGACAGAGTTGGGGAGAGGTGTGATCCTCATGAGGAGCAGATAGCCACATCCCTACAGTAGGGAGCTGTAGGTAAGACCATTCCGGAAGAGTGACGTTTGAGACGAGACTTCAGCAGGAAGCAGGAGCTAGCCAGCTAAAGTGGTTACACATTACTTCGGGCGGACGGAACCGCATGTGCGCAAAGATGGTGGGCTCGAAGACGCCGAGTGCCTTCGAGGCTCTGAGAATAGTCAGCGTGGCAGAAAGATGGTGGGTAGAATGAGCATGGTGGGGGAGGGAAGGGTTCGAGGAAGAATAGAGAGAATGTGGGGACCAGAACATACAGGTTATGGGGGTCATATGAGGCGTGTGGTTACATCTTCCTCCTTCTCTTTCCCCTTCTTTCTTTCCTTCCTTCCTCTTCTCCTATTTCAAAAGTTGAATCTGTCTGCCATCTATCTATCTATCTATCTATCTATCTATCTATCTATCTATCTATCTATCATCTATCTATCTATTATCTATCCATCTATCTACCTATCTACTGTCTGTCTGTCTGTCATCTATCTATCTATCTATCTATCTATCTATCTATCTATCTATCTATCCATCTATTATCTGTCTGTCTGTCTGTGCATGTGAAGGTCAGAAGGCAGCTTATAGGAGTTGGTTCTCTCCTTCCACCATGCGAATCCCAGGATAGAACCCAGACTATCCGATGGCTTTGGTGGGGACAGTACCTTTTCCTGCTGAGTCGTCTCGCCTGCCCTTCTTCTCCTGAATCATCAGCCTCTTCCTGTCTTTCATGAACTCCAAACATTTAAATGATTCTGGTCGGCTGGTCTCAGGATGTCTCCTGGACTGACTTTCCCTGAGGTTTTCCCATGGTTAGACTGAGGTTACACATTTGGGGCAAGAAGACACTGCAGCCACAGGTGCCCTCACTGGGGGTTATAGCCAAGTGATTGATAACGGTTTGTCTCTAGCCTATGATGTTCTCTTTGATCTCTCCGCTAAGGATGTCGGCAAACCAGGTTTCTCCACTACCTGTTACTATTTCCCTTCTTGTAATTGATAAATATGGGGGGGATACTTAGACTACACATACATACTCTTTCTTTTCATCTTGGCCAATTAATTTTAGCAGCCACCTGGAGATCTTGCCTTAAGATGGGATCGCTGGCAGTGGTGGCGCACCCCTTTAATCCCAGCACTCGGGAGGCAGAGGCAGGTGGATCCCTGAGTTCGAGGCAAGCCTGGTCTACAAATTGAGTTCCAGAACAGCCAGAACTGCACAGTGGAACCCTGTCTCAAAAAACAAAAACAAAACAAAAAAGGCGGAGTGGGGGGATTGCTATAGTGTCTACCAAATAGAACATAAAGATTTTCTACTCTCTTTGTCCATTTTTTTTTCTTTTTGGTTTTTTGAGACTGTTTTTTTTTGTGGTGGATGGATGACGGATGGTGAGTGGGTGAGTGGATGGCTAGAGGAGTGGGTGGGGAATCGATAGGTGGATAATAGGTGTGGGGGTGAATGGATAAGTAGATGAGTGGTAGGCAGACATGTGGAGATGGGTGGGTAGATATGTGGGTGAGCAGATGAGTGAACCTGAGGAACTTTGATAGAAAATGTGTGTATTAGCCAGCCTTCAAAACCATGCCAGTTGGGGTGGTCTTGATTATTGTAGTGATTTGAGTCTCGTGTCTAATTCTCTCCCTGCACCTGCTTCCCGGTCCCGTTGGAATCCACACGAATGATGCGTTTGCCTCCAGTCGCAATGGAAGAAAAAAGTAAGAGCTGTAGATACCCCATGTTTGTGCTCTCACAGGGGGCTCCTCTCAGATTCTGTCGGGTCCGAAAACCCTCTGGGAATTCTGGGGAAGGGCCGAGTGTGGCTTCAATCTGCCGTACACTCTTGGCTTGAGGGTCACAGAATAACTATTAGAAGTAAGCAGCTGCCAGGCATGCCAGTACCTGTAAAACCAGCACTCAGGAGGTGGAGGCAGAAGAATTGGAAGTTCAAGGTCATCCTCAGCTGCACAGTGAGTACAGGGCTAGCCTGTTCTACATGAGACCCTGTTTCAAAAAACTAGGCTGGCTTAGTAGAAAACATCTGGTTCTCACACCTGTAGCTATACCCAGGCTGTTATGATGTGTGAATTGGACAGAAGTAAATTAAAATGCCATCTCAAACAGGGAAGGAGTTCAAGTGTTGTGCAAACTGTTTCAGCCAGAATTCTCCAGAGAACTAGAAAGAATAGACTAGAGAGAATAAACAGAACATAACGGAAATGGAAGTAGACTAGAATAAAAGCAGAAACGAAACAGAATAAAAATATAACAAAAACAGGTTAGTACCAGGTAGTAGTTTAATCCCAGCACTCAGGAGGCAGAGGCAGGTGGATCTCTGTGAGTTTGAAGCCAACCTGGTTCACATAGTGAGGTCCAACCTTTACATAGGTTCCAGGCATCAAACTCAAGGAAAAGAAAGAAATAGAATAGAACAGGCTAATATAGGATAAAGTAGGAAATAGAATATAAAGATAGAATAGAACAGACTATGATAACCTATGATAAGAAATAGACTATACAGAATGGAATGGAATATACAGGGGTGAAGGGATTTATTTGGGATATTAGCTCCCTTGATGATGGAGACTAAGAAGGTACACAACAGAACATCCCAAGCTAGAGAACCAGGGAGCTTGGTAATGTGGCTCAGTCCAAACCTGAAGCCTCAGAAACAGACACCAGTGATTTAATTCTCAGTCTAAGGCAAAGGTCCATGGGCTCAGGGAGCCGCTGACCTAAGCCCCGCAGTTCCAAAGGGGCAGAACCTGGAGTTTTGACATCCAAGTGCAGGAGATGAAGTTGCAAGAGAACAAGGATGCTTCCCTTCTGCCAGCCTACCGAACAGCACACACATCCACCGAGTACCATCTCCTCCAAAACACACCTGCAGACACTCTGGGCCACACAATCCATGACACAAGGAACAGGGAGAGGCCTCTGAGACTATGAATACCCAGAGAGCGTGAGCCCTTGTCTTTAATCCTATGGCCTGGGAAAATTCCTAGTACTCAGGCGGACTGAATAAACAGAGATTGCTTTTCTATGCAAATATAAGGTAATGCTATTGTTTGGGGCTGAAAATAGAGAGAAGGAACCAATGGGAATTAGGCACTTAGCATGCTTTGAGCATGCCAAACACGCCATGGCACTCAGTTGCCAAACCCAGGTGGCAGAAGGATCTGAAGCCCTGCACTGTGCCGTCCATTCTCTGACTCTCTTGGGAGGAGGTCCATATGTTCAGTTCCGGACCCAGTGTGGTGGCTCAGTGGGCCAAGGCACTTGCCACCAAGCCTGGCCGCTTGAGTTCGACCCCCCGGGACCCACTGTGGAAGAAGACCAAGTCCTACAAGTCTTCTTGTAGCTGTGTGGTCGCTACACGAGTGTGTGGGTTCACGCAGGTCCGTGGAATGGAGACACAGGGGCATCTTAAGAATGAATTTAGCCTATCATGGCTGCAGGGGGGTCCAGCCTCGAAGGACTGAAGCCCTTTCCCTTCACCTAGGGCATTTTTATTTACTCCATTTTACAGTTTAGATAGTTAATTTCTGTACCTTCAAAGCAACCAAAAAGGAGCTCCCAGAGACCAAATGCCAAGTGCAAATTACTTGAATTATCAGGTACCTCGGTTTTCCGGGTTTCCTGGACCAACTTTTGCATTGGCCTTTGATCCTTGGGGACTCTCTGATCCTTGACTCTCAAATAAGATTCACATAGGGTGATAACAGAAACAAAAGGTAAGAGAAACAAAAGGTGTGGCTAAACAAAGGAAGGATTAGGGCTAGGTGCTGCTCTCTGGAGCCAGGCCAGGAGCTCAGCAGAAATGCTGCCACATCTTCTGCAATTTGTTTTATTTTATCCATTGTTATTACTGTGTGGGGGCACATCTTTTTGGCCTCCGAGGGTAAGAGGTCCACATGCAGTGCATTTATATACATGCATGTAAAACACCCATACGCACAAAATAAAAGTGGCATAAAACTCTTGTTAAAATATGGAGGTTAGGGGCTGGAGAGATGGCCCAGTGGTTAGGAGTGCTGACTGTTCTTCCAGAGGACCCAGGCTTGGTTCCCAGCGCCCACAGGGAGGCTCACTCCATCCGTAACTCCAGTTCCAGGGGATCTGACGTCCTCTTCTTATATCTGAGGGCACTACATGAAAGTGGTGCACAGACAGACAGACATGCAGGTAAAACGCCCACATACATAAAAATAAAAGCAAATAAAAATCTCAAGAAATGTAAGAAAACGGCCAGGCTGTGGTGGCGCACGCCTTTAATCCCAGCACTCGGGAGGCAGAGGCAGGCAGATCTCTGTGAGTTCGAGGCCAGCCTGGGCTATCAAGTGAGTTCCAGGAAAGGTGCAAAGCTACATAGAGAAACCCTGTCTGAAAAAAAAAAAAAAAGAAAAGAAAAGAAAAGAAAACGTAGGGTTAGAGGGCAACTTAGTGGAATTGGTTCTCTCCTTCTACCTTTACAGAGGTTCCAGGTATCGAACTCTAGTCTCCAGGGTTGCAGTGTTTACCCACTGAGCCATCCTGCCAGCCCATTTTCTTTTAAAAAACAAAGACTCACTGTGTAGTCTAGGCTGGCCTCAAAATTGTGGTAATCCTCCTGCCTCAAACCTCCAAGTGCTGAGATTATAGACATGAACCAGTATGGTTGGCTCAAATATATAAATCATAAAAATACTTTTTAAAATATTTCTTATAAGAACTAACTATTGATGATCAAATAGAGTTATAAAAAGTGCAAAAAATTGTTTGTGGTTATTTGAATAAATGGATGCAGAGTCTGCTCATATTGAGGGCCAGCTGCATGAATGTAGTGCTCTATCTATATAGATAGGTATCTGTTTGTCTCTAGGCATACATATATATGTGTGTGTGGATATATGTGTATATGCAAATATGTATATATGTAAAGCTAATTTTAAAAGCACAAGACTAAAGGAGGTGTCTTAGTCAGTGTTCTACTTCTGTGAGGAGACACCATGACCACAGCAACTCTTATAAAGAAAAACGTTTCATTGGGGCTGCCTTACAGCTCAGAGGTTTAGTCCATTATCATCAGGCAGGGAGCATGGCAGAACACAGGCAGACATGGCGCTGGGGAAGGAGCTGAGAGTCCTACATCTGGATCAGCAGACAGCATTTGAAACCTCAAAGCCCACCCCCAGTGACACACTTCCTCCAACCAGGCCACACCCACCCCAACAAAGCCACACCTCCTAATAGTGCCGCTCCCCGATGACCAGCCATTTAAATCTATAAGCCTATAGGGACCATTCTTACTCAAATTACCACAGGAGGGTTCTGGACGCTTTTGGCAGTCAGTGTTACCACCATTTAGACCTTTCTCAAATTATATGCGGCAAACTTTCTAGAAGCCCCCGGCTGTATAGCAGTGAGCATGTAAACCATTCCATGAAGGAACAAAGAAGTACATGGGGAGACCGAGGTAGTTTGCATGCATACTGACCCCACCCTCTTCTTCTCCCTCTGTTTTCCATGCTGACTCACTGGCTCCTGGTTCTGACTCCTCTTCCAGTCAAATGTAAGTCACAATCCCTCCAAATATAAACAAGGGTTGGGGTGGGGATTCAGCTCAGGGAGACGCAGGGCAGAGAGGGGCAAACACCCGACCATCACGTTTTGCAGGAGCAGACTCAGAGAACGCTCAACTTGAACATGGCCATTCAGCCTAGATCTGAAGGTCGTGGGGTGGGGATGGGATCCACCTTAAGGTCAGCCATTCTCTTAGATCTTGTAGGAATGGTGCGCGCAAGACAGGAAGAAAGAGTCATTGGTTTCCATGACTACAGCTTGATATTGGTGTCAGTGGGATCAATGAACTGACCCGGTTAAGAGCCTACGTTATTTGTACAAACAGGCTGGATTGTGTATTCACTGGTGAGTTTCAGGGCAGACAGGCTCTCTTCTTTACTGAGAAGTAACCATCTCAGCGTCCAGCTGAGAACAGAAGGTGACGGTTTTTCTGGAGACCATAGTCTGCTAATCTCCCGGAAGTCAAGTGGAACAGGGAGGCTTTAGATTCCTCACATAACTGGTACCCTGGAGTTCTCACTTCTGCAATAAACGTGTCTTCAAAGAGAAGCAGGAACCATAGGTTACATCAAAGCTCCCCATTCTGGTTCCTTACCCTACTGGGGAGAGGGGGGAATCTTTGTAGTGCACTGAGGGATGATGCACAAAGGATGACTTAACTGATTCCATATCCCTTCTCAACTTTGATTGGACAAATGTTCTCATTGGTCCTGGCTCACCTCCTCCTTCCCGATGCTCTCATGACTACAGTGCTGAAAGGTAAGGTCTCAACTTATTTCCTTCTCCCTCCATCTGTTCTAGGTGCCTTTGTCCCACAGAAATAATATCCGCTGACTTTCCACAAACATTTCC
The DNA here is from genome assembly GCF_004664715.2 of Peromyscus leucopus. Lineage (NCBI taxonomy): Eukaryota > Metazoa > Chordata > Mammalia > Rodentia > Cricetidae > Peromyscus > Peromyscus leucopus. The sequence continues at coordinate 183,556,634 of NC_051063.1, forward strand.
TCTCCCGTGTCTGCATCCTAGCTTCTAATCTAGGGACTAAAGAGAACTTGAGTACCTAGAATACCTCCTTTGATAGGATTCAAGCACCACTCTTTGCTCTCCAAAAATTCAATATTTTTTCCTTGGTCCATATGTATCTGGTTTGCATCTTGGTGAGAACAAGATCAAAGCAAACTCAGCCAAGAAAAAAAAGAGTAAAGAAAGAATTATCATCCGTAGTGATTTCCATGGCAGAGTCCTCCTCCAGTGAAGGAGTCCACACATAGTCCAATAGGAAAGCACATAAAGAAGGTGTATTCCCCAATATGCTTAGTCAAAGGTCCCAACTAAAGAAGGGATCATGGGAGACACATTGTGGGGCATGTTTAGCTCAAGGTCGTGTTAGAAAAGTTAAAGATGGCAGCCAGGGACACACCTGAGCACGTCCAGTTTGAATCACAAACCTGGTGGAGAGAAACGCTTCTGAGCATGCTCAGCTCGTGTTTTCAGATGATTGACAGGAACGTCTCTGAGCATGCTCTGTTTGCATCATAAAGACAGTGGACCTGAATCTTTCTGGTATGGTCATGTTTAATCATGACATTTTCTTTTTTCTTTTGTTTTGAGACAGGGTTTCACTATGTAGCCCTGGCTGACCTGGAGCTCACTATGTAGATCAAGCTGGCCTTAAACTCTCAGAGATCCACCTGTCTCTGCCTCCCAAGTGCTGATATTAAAGGCCTGCACCACCATATCTGACTAATCACAAAATTTTCACTGAACAACAGAGAGAGAGAGAGAGAGAGAGAGAGAGAGAGAGAGAGAGAGAGAGAGAGAGAGAGAGAGGTAAAGGACAGTTTGAAGGCCCTAAAAAGGCCTTCCTTGTTAATACAAGCTTCAGAATGGGACAGAAACAAAAGCCATTTGGCCAGAAAGCAAACTTTAGATCTACCTAGATTTAATTTGGTCAGACACATTCAAACAGAAAAAGTCACATGGGCTGGGAAGACAGCTCAGTGGTTAACGCATTTGCTGAAAGCATTAGGACATGAGTTCAGATCCCCAGAGCTTATAATAAAGCCAACAGGCATGGTATCCCAGCTGATATTCCCACCTCAGAAGGCAGACATTAGGGATCCCCAGATCAAGCTGAGGTGAGCCCGGGACCTCCTTCTAGAGTCATCAAAGAGCAGCCTTGCCTTTCCCTCCAGCATGGCTGCAGGCCATGGACTGCTGTGCTCAGCTCACTAAGGTCTCTTCCAGTCTGCTGCAAAGGGACTCTTGGGGCTCTCACAGGGACTCTTGGGGATCTCACAGGGACTCTTGGGGCTCTCACAGGGACTCTTGGGATCTCAGAGGGACTCTTGGGCTCTCACAGGGACTCTTGGGGATCTCACAGGGACTCTTGGGGATCTCACAGGGACTCTTGGGGCTCTCACAGGGACTCTCGGGGATCTCACAGGGACTCTTGGGGATCTCACAGAGACTCTTGGGGATCTCACAGGGACTCTTGGGGCTCTCACAGGGACTCTTGGGGATCTCGGAGGGACTCTTGGGATCTCACAGGGACTCTTGGGATCTCACAGGGACTCTTGGGGCTCTCACAGGACTCTTGGGCTCTCACAGGGACTCTTGGGGATCTCACAGGGACTCTTGGGATCTCACAGGGACTCTTGGGGATCTCACAGGGACTCTTGGGGATCTCACAGGGACTCTTGGGGATCTCACAGGGACTCTTGGGGATCTCACAGGGACTCTTGGGGATCTCACAGGGACTCTTGGGGATCTCACAGGGACTCTTGGGGATCTCACAGGGACTCTTGGGGATCTCAGAGGGACTCTTGGGATCTCACAGGGACTCTTGGGGATCTCACAGGGACTCTTGGGGATCTCACAGGGACTCTTGGGGATCTCACAGGGACTCTCGGGGATCTCAGAGGGACTCTTGGGGATCTCACAGGGACTCTTGGGGATCTCACAGGGACTCTTGGGGCTCTCACAGGGACTCTCGGGGATCTCAGAGGGACTCTTGGGGATCTCACAGGGACTCTTGGGGATCTCACAGGGACTCTTGGGGATCTCACAGGACCCTTGGGGATCTCAGAGGGACTCTTGGGACTCTCAGAGGGACTCTTGGGGATCTCAAGGAACCCGAGTTTTCATCTCTGACCATGCATCATGACTCATTGACCTATTGTAGATTACACTTTCCAACATGTCCCCAGCCCCCAGCATCTGATCTTGTTTGTCACTTTCTAATTATGGCTTTGTCTCTATGACCCATCTGGCTCAATGTCCTGCATGTCATCTGTGATCTCGGCCACCATGTCACCTCTCCCGGTCCTGCTGCCGTCAGGAATTGTGGGTAAGTATATGAGTCACATGGACAATGTCACGGGCTGGGAAGTTCAATGTAAGACTTTGAGCAAGAATTTGTGGGCTGGAAGACAGTGATGGTGCATACCTTTAACCCCAGCACTCAGGACGGAGGTAGAGGCAGGATCTCTGTGAGTTTGAGGCCAGCCTGGTCTATAGAATGAGTTCCAGGACTATGGGCTACATAGACCCTGTCTCAAAAAAATTAAAACTGTGGACTGCACTCAAGGTTGTCTTTTGACCTCCAACATGCACCATGGCGTACACACACACACACACACACACACACACACACACACACACACACGCATATTTTTAAAGGGGGTTGACAAGATGGCTCAGGGATAGAAGTGTTTGCTTCTTGATGACCTGACCTCTTCCTAGAAACACATGGTAAAGGGAGAGAACCAACTCCAGCAAGTTATCCTCTGCCCTCCATGCACGCAGTGTGGTATAGGCAACTCCTCACTTTTAAAATAAATCAGGGCAGGGGCTAGAGAGATGGCTCTGTGGTTAGGAGCACCTACTGCTCTTCCAGAGGATCTGAGTTCAGTTCCCAACAGTCACATCCAGCAGCCCACAACTGCTTAAACTCCAGCTCCAAGGGATCTGTCGCCCTCTTCTGATCCCTGTGGGCATTGCACTCACATGCACATACCCACACACAAATAATTAACACTTTTCAAAATTAAATCTTGGAGGTGAGGGGAATGACAAGATAGATAGCTCCTCAAACAGCATTGGAGGTTGACCTTTGGCCTCACTGTGCATACACATGCATCTGCATACACCTGAGCACACACATACACATAGAAAATTGGTAAGATTTTTAGTGTGTGTCATACTCAGATGGTAGAAACTCAAAGATGGAACTAATTCAGAATGTGTTGGGGGTCATGGTCATGTACTGCACGACAACCATATGTTGGGCCAGTGATGAATTGTCTACACTCCAGCAGACGCTAATACCACATATCAGCGCCATAACCCAAACCTCAGTTTGAGGAAGTCCATTCCATGATGCTTGCACAATGATGAAATTGCCTTCTGACTTGGTGTGCAGACCGCACTGGAAGCAAATGATGCCTGATGACTGAACTGGGACAAGGAATTGAGACTATTTAAGGAAATTCTGAATCAATGGTTCTCAACCTTCCTAAAGCTGAGACCCTTTAATACAATTCCTCATGCCATGATGACCCCCAACCATAAAATGATTTTCATTGCTACTTTATAACAGTAATTTTGCTACTGTTATGAATTGTAATGTAGATACCTGATATGCAGATGGTCTTAGGTGACCCCTGTAGAAGTGACATTTGACCCCCAGGTGAGAACCATTGCTCTAAATCATGTTGATGCTAGCTGGTGGGTGGGTTTTCCTTTTCTTCATTAGTTAAAGAATGAGAAGACTCTCTGTGAGTTCGAGGCCAGCCTGGTCTACAGAACAAGCTCCAGAACAGCCAGGAAAAGAGCTTGGCACACAGTGAAAGTACATGGCCGATGTTGTAGATTTATCAGGTAGAGGAGGGACTCTGAGAAGTGCAGCAGCTCTAAGGGGTTTTATTTAGGTTTAGGGTCTCCCACAATTCTCTATCCTGTTTTCTGCTGATCTGAAGTTGTCTATATGTGTCCCTTCCACAGCAGGGACTGAGTCTCTGTCTACTCTACGTCCACAAATGCAGAAATGCCCAAATGCTTGACTGGCTGGGGTCAGAGTAGATTTCCCAACTTCCTTTGTTCTTGAGGTGTAACAGGTCCAGAGAGATGCACCTCGTGTGAGGGAAAATGGGCTGCATCCCAGAGAAAGAGGAACTGCTGAGGGGTGAAAAGTCACAAAGAAATGGAAACTTATTGCCTATTGTTGGGGGCAAAAAAACATTTAAAAAACCTAACTGAACTTAAATGCTCTACGTCCTGCCATCCTAAATGGCCTTGACCTCAATACCTAGGGCACCATAGCTGCACTTCCCCCAGAGAGCTGGCTGAATCCGTCGGACTGGGAAAATCCATTCATTGTGGACTTTCTTTCTGTTGCAATTGCTGTGTGTGTTAACAACATTTTGTTTTTGTCTCCTTCCTCAGGGCTGATGAGCAGACTGTCCCCGGATGGTAAGTATGGATCTATGTCGTTCGCCCACAGTCTTTGCTCTTTCTTGTCAATGGGTGATGCATACCTAGTGAGGTCACAGAATGTCTCATGTATCACCCAGTTCCATGCTTTGTTTATTTGGCTTTAAATTTAACTTTTTTTTTTGGGGGGGGGGGTTTTGAGACAAGTTTTCTCTGCGTAGCTTTGGAGCCTGTCCTGGATCTTGCTCTGTAGACCAGGCTGGCCTCGAACTCACAGAGATCCGCCTGGCTCTGCCTCCCAAAGTGCTGGGATTAAAGGTGTGTACCACCACCACCCAGCTTAAATTTAAATTTAAAAAATATTGATTTTGAAGGGACGCTTGTGCCGAGATATGCATGGGGAGGTCAGATGAGACCTGGTGGGAGTTGGTTCCATGGTTCCACCATGAGGGTCCTGGGAATAAAACTCAGATCTTCATTCAGACTTGCTAGCAAACACTTTTACAGGCTGACCTATCTTGCTGTCCCAAATGTTTTGATGTGTGTTTGGGATGGGTAGGGGGGAGGGGAGTGAGTATACACACCTGTGCATGCATGCAAAGGCCAGGGGAGGACACTGGGTATCCTGGTCTGTCTCTTCCAGTCTTAGTACTTCCATGAGACAGTCTCTCACTAAACCTGGAGCTCACCATGTTTAGGTTGGCTCAGGCCAGCAAGTGCCTGGGATCCTTCTCTACTGTATCTCCCTGGTATTGGGAGGGAGTTTGAGGCCAGCCTGGTCTACAGAGCGATACGTACAGGTGCAGGTGGCCTCAGCCAGTTCTTTATATGGGTGCTAAGGATCAGAACTCAGGTCCTCATGCTTGCCCAGCCAGAGCTCTTACCCCCCATCTCTCCAGCCCCCTGCCTCTGTTTTTGGCCAAATATCAATCTTATGTGGCATTAATAGCTGTAATGGTAGATATTATAATATATATCCATATATGTGTATATATGTATAGACCAGTGCTTCTCAACTTCCTGATGCTGCGACCCTTTAATACAGTTCCGCATGCTGTGGGGGGTCCCCAAACATACAATGATTTCATTGCTAATTCATAACTGTGAATTTGCTGCTGTTATCAATTTTAATATAAATATCTCGTATGAAGGATAGCTGATATGTGACCCTCCCCCCAAAATGGGTCACAACCCACAGGTTATGATATGGTTGGACAGTATTCCTTTAACGTCTGTACAATCAGACTGGAGTTAGAGCAGGTAAGGTCAGAGTCATCGGGGACAGAGTAGCAAGTGATCAAAATTCAGCAACAGACGGGCAAAACGGCTCAATGAGCAGTCACATTCTGCCAAGCCTGATGACCCGAGTTCAATCCTCAGGGCCTACATGGTGGAGAGAGAAAAGTGATTCCTTCGAGATGCCCTCTGATCTCCATATGTGTGCCACAATGCACATGCGTGCGCGCGCGCGCATGCACACACACACACCTATTAATTAAAATGAAATGAAAAGATACAACAAACTGTACTACTTCACATCTGTAACTCCAGCACTTAGGAGGCACAAGAGGGTCATAAGTTCGAGGACAGTCTGGGCTACACAGGGAGTACCAGGCTGTATGTGTTATGTTTCTCATGGCAGTGACAGAATACCCCGAGCTTAGCAAAATAAGGGTTCACCCAGCTTACAGTTTGAGGGGGTAGCATGGTGGGGAAACTGAGGCAGCTGGGTGTGTTGCATCCACAGTCAGGAAGCGTAGAGTGCCAACTGCAAGCGCTTGGGTCACATACTCCTTCTCATTCACCCATGGGACGATACTGCCCAAAGTCAGAGTGGGTCCTTCCAGGATCAGTTAATTTTGTCTAGAGAATCCCCTACAGACATTCCAGGAAAATAGTCTCCGACATGATCCTAGGCCCCCTGAAGCAGACAATATAAAACTATCCTAAGTCGAGCTGGGATTTGAAATCCTGCCGAGAAAGACCAAGAAAAGAAGTTAGTAAGCACCTTATGAGCTAATGGATTTTCAGATCATCTGCAGGTTTCTTTATTCCTCTCTCAGAGGAGGAGAGACCAAGCCATGCTATCATAGTGTGTGTGTGTGTGTGTGTGTGTGTGTGTGTGTGTGTGTGTGTGTGTGTGTGTGTGCCTGTGCTGCCCAGGACATCTCCAGTTTTAACAGTGACATCTCTCATTCTGGAATCTTTTGTATTAAGGTTGTTTGTTCTATTCTGATTCCCCTTCTCTTCCTTTTTTTTGAGAGGTCTCCTGTGCAGCCCAAGCTGGTCTTGAACCCCCAGTCTACCTGCCTCTGCTCCTGAGTGATGAGATCACAGGTGTGCACCACCTGAATATGATTCCGTTGTGTATATGTGCAGTGTGGACAGGTGTGCACGTTAGTGTGTGCGTGGGTGTGTATATCCACACACACTCCCGTGGAGGCCAGAGGTCAATGTTGGCTGTCTTCTGCAGCCACTCTCCACTTGAGTTTTTCTTGAGACGAGCTCTCTTCACTGAACCTGGAGTTCACTTTCTTTTTATTTTTTAATGTATTTGTTTTTAATCTTACGTGTCTTGGTGTTTTGTCTGCATGTATGTCTGTGAACCAAGTGCATGCAGTGCCCACAGGGGCCAGAAGAGGGCATCAGATCCCCCGGAGCCGGGAGTGAGAGGCAGTTGTGAGCCACCCTGTGGGTGCTGGGAACCGGAACTTCTGTCTGGCAAAGCAGCCAGTGTTCTTAACTGCCTTTTCCAAGCTTCCCTGGATTTGTGTTTGTGTTGAGGAAATGGAGGAAGAGGGTCACACAGCTAGGAGACGAAGGAGCTAAGACTTGAACACGAGTCCTCTTTGTTCGGCAGCACCTCCCTTGTTCTCAGATGCAGTCTAAGATGTTAAGATTGCTCACGTGTCTTTTCACCACCCAGCTGTAATTGTGTCTCTCGGCCCCATTTACAGCTGAGTTCTTTCCAGACAGAACCATCCCCACACTCTTCCCCACATCTGGAATAATTTTTTCCTTTCCCTTCCAAGTTGTTTTTTTTTTTTTATTTTTTATTTTTTATTTTTTTCTCCACTCAGCTAACCCCTGCTCATCTTTCAGGTTTCAGACAAAACATCATATCCTCCTCCAAGACGCCTCCCCTGGTAACCACTCCAGGTCAGCAGCCACCATCCCTTTATAAGTTCCCGCCGTGTCCTGCAGGTTGACCAGAACACTACTCACACCTCTGTCCCACTTCACAAGGCTTTGGTCCCCCTCCTCTGCGAGCTCCTGGGAAACAATGGATACTGTTCACTGGGGTGATATTGTCTCACCCAGATCTTGCTCAGGCCCAGGACGCAGCAGGTGCTCCGTGAATGTTTATTAGGAGAGAGAGTGGTTGCGGACTTGAGTCCTGTCTTACCCTGTAAATTCAGAGAGTGGAGTTGCCCACCTTCTGATAGCGTTCCCATCTCTGGTCTCTGACTGGTCGGGGATGCTTATTTGGTGGCAAAACTATTTATCTCTCTCTCTCTCTCTCTCTCTCTCTCTCTCTCTCTCTCTCTCTCCTCCCCCCATACCCACCTTCACGCCCACCCCTCCCTCTCTCCTCGTCTCTGCACCCCCATTGAACGTGGCTACATTCATTCTTCCTCCTCACAGACAGGACAGAAGAAGAAAGTAAGTACTTTTAAAGTTATGACCCCCAACTACCTGCCCCCTCCCCACCCCGCCCCTGACCCCATATCACCAGGGATTGAACTCAGAACTCATGTATGCTGGGATGGTGCTTTACCACTGAACCACACCCCCAGATCCTCACTGGGGGATTCTAGACAAGTGCTGTACTCATGATGAGCCATACCCCGGAAGCACTTTTTACATCTATTTTCAAACCAGTTCTCACTAAGCTGCCCAAGATAGCCATGACTTCAATTCTGTCTCAAAATAAAAAATAAAAACAGAGAATAGCTCAGTGGCAGAGCCCCTGCCTAGAATCCCCCAGTGAGGGGCTGGGGTGTGGTTCAGTGGTAGAGCCCCTGCCTAGAATCCCCCAGTGAGGGGCTGGGGGTGTGGCTCAGTGGTAGAGCCCCTGCCTAGAGTCCCCCAGTGAAGGGCTGGGGTGTGGCTCAGTGGTAGAGCCCCTGCCTAGAATCCCCCAGTGAGGGGCTGGGGGTGTGGCTCAGTGGTAGAGCCCCTGCCTAGAGTCCCCCAGTGTGGGGCTGAGGTGTGGCTCAGTGGTAGAGCCCCTGCCTAGAATCCTCCAGTGAGGGGCTGGGGGCGGGGCTCAGTGGTAGAGTGCTCTGCTAGCATGCACAAGGCCCTATATTGAGTTCCCAGTACCACAACAACAAAGTTTGCTATAGCAAGTAATTCACAAGTTAGAGAGAGAAAAACCAGAGTAGTTTGGGGAACTCTGTCCAGACAGGACAGTGGGGCTGAAGGACAGGGGACAGAGGGACGATAATGCAGATAGGATGATGGATAGGTCACAGCAATTCCGTTGATTTAGTTGGTCCAGCCCACTGCCAAGTCCGTGAATGTACAAAGTAAGTATACTGGATGTTTCTGATTGGCTGAGCCAAATTCTTCTTTTCTCTCGTCTGGGGCAGCTTTAGTTTCCCTGACTGAAATGCCCGAGGCTGGAAGTGTTTCAAGTTTCAAACATTTTCAGAATTGTGGCCATTGACATGGACTCTCCCCATTCAGCATCTCCCACCCTATATCTCCAAGTCCGATCCGTACAGCTCCTAACTCCAAAGCTGGATGTGGTGGCTCTCACTTGTAATTCCAGCACTTGGGAGGCCAAGGCGGGAGGACTGGCTGGATTCCACTCTGCACAGTGAGTTGGTAGGTAGATCAGGCTAGCCTGGGTCTATGGACTGAGAAGACCCTATCTCAAAAATTAAAAACAAATGGAGGAGGGAAAGAGGACTCAGTGGTTAACAGCACTTTCTGCTCTCCCAGAATACTCAAGTTAGGGTTCCAGCACCCACCTAAGACAGCTTCCAGTTGCCTGTGACCCTAGCTGGCCTCTGAGGGCATGCATACGGCATCTGCTAACACAGACATACATACATAAATGACAGTAAAATAAGCCTTAAAAATAATAAAAAAACAAATCAAAGGGAAACTACTTAAGAATCACATTGGCACTCAAAAAGCTTGTCACTGGAGCATTTGGATTAGGGATGTTCAGCCTGTGCAGGCGTTGATGGGAAATAGCTCAGGTTAGACTTGATAATGCCCACAGATGAGGTAAGGCTGAGGCCAGAGGAGAATGGTAAGGCTGCTTGGGGATCCTGCAGACCTGGTCTGCTCTCTGAGTTTGTTCAACAGAACACAGGAATACTCCCAGAATACTCCCAGCACTCTTTGAAATATTTTACCAGGAAAAAAAAATGGGAGGTACCAGGGGCAGAGGTACTAATATTCATTCTATTCTCTTTCCTTTTCTTTTCCACACTGACCACTTGATTCTGCTTCCAATCTGCCCTCCAGTGAAAAGTAAGTTATTTTTCCTTTTACAGTTAATGTCCTTTGGTGTTTGATGGAATAGTCTTAAGTAGCCCAGGCTAGCTTCGAACTCCATATATAACCAAGGACGACCTCAAACTCTTGATCCTGTCTCAGCCTCCTGCCTAGAATCCCCCAGTGTGGGGCTGGGGTGTGGCTCAGTGGTGGAGCCCCTGCCTAGAATCCCCTAGTGAGGGGTGGGGGTGTGGCTCAGTGGTAGAGCCCCTGCCTAGAATCCCCCAGTGTGGGGCTGGGGTGTGGCTCAGTGGTAGAGCCCCTGCCTAGAATTCCCCAGTGAGGGGCTGGGGCGGGGCTCAGTGGTAGAGCCCCTGCCTAGAATCCCCCAGTGAAGGCCTGGGATGTGGCTCAGTGGTAGAGCATCTGCCTGGAATCCCCCAGTGAGGGGCTGGGGGTGTGGTTCAGTGGTAGAGCCCCTGCCTAGAATCCCCCAGTGAGGGGCTGGGGTGTGGCTCAGTGGTGGAGCCATATACAGGCATATACATATACAGTGCTGGCGTTATAGGTATATACCACGGTGCCTAGCACAAGAAATAATTTTTATAGTTTTTCCCTTCCGGTTGGTAACTTGGGTGTTTCCAGATACTTGGAAGGAGGGGGAACAAGAAAGGAGGGAGCCAGGCATGGTGGTATATGCCTATGATCCCAGCCCGCTGGAGACTGAGGCAGGAGGGTTGGCCGCTCAAGGCTAGCTTCAATTACACATTGAGTTTGAGGTTAGCCTGGGCTATATGAGGTTCCACCTCCCCACCCCAAAAAAAATAGGAAGAAGAGGAGGGAAGAGGAAAGAGAGGGGAAGGGAGGAGAAGGGAGAGGAAAGAGAAGAGAAAGCTGGTTTTTGTGTTTTTTTGCTTTTTTTTTTTTTTTTTCCCGGGGAGGAGGGCAGTTTCAAGACAGGGCTTCTCTGTAGACCAGACCGGTCTTGAACTCAGAGATCCTCCTGCCTCTGCTGGAATTAAAGGCGTGTGCCACAAACCGCCCACCCTGCAAGAAAGCTGTTTTCAGAGCTACCTGTGGAGGAGACTCAAGGTGGCCCTTCAGGCTCCACTCACTTCCTGGGGCTGCATGGAGGGGTCCACAACTTTGAGCAGATTCTCCAATCTCCCCATTGCCCTACAGCATGGGACAGCAAGAGTCATGTGTGCTTATAGGTAGAAAACAAAACAAAAAACCAGGAACCAAGCTTTTCCTCCCTCACTCAGGGAAAGAGAAAAGGATAGAGATGCTTTTCTGATCCCCTTCAGGTACTGGAGGATGAATCAATCCTCAGGGGAAACCGGGGCCAGGGGATTCCAGTCATAAGGATGAGTGTGTCTTAAAACATCAGGTCACAGACGATCCAGCATCTCTGTATACAGCCTCACCGGTGCATTTGGACTGGACTGGATGATATTTCCACATCCAGTGTGGGGAGGGCCTCTACTGAGGATGCTCTGGGCGGGATGAAAAGGCCAGGCATCGTTAACACCTTTTTCCTCTCGGATCTTCACTTCCGCTGGTACTCAACAACTCCACCTGGATTTTCCTGTCCTCGATGCTTCTGTTTCAACAGTATTGAAAAGTAAGTTTACAGTTTTCTTCTTTTCATCTGCTTCCCCTTCTAATTCTTGCCCGGAGGTCCGCCATCTGCTCAGGGACTATCGGGAGTGGGGGTAGAGTGGGACCACCATTACTTCTGTCTTCAAAAAGGCAGGTGTGGAACAGCCAGATAACTCAGAGGGAAAAGCCTGAGTTTGATCCCTAGTATCCACATGGTGGAAGGAGAGAATTGACATGTTGTCCTCTGACCTCTGCGTGCATGCTGCGGTGTACACACACACACACACACACACACACACACACACACACACACACACACACCAGTAAATAAATACAGTGTAACTAGAAAGATTATAAGAGAGGCTTAAAGAGATGGCTCAATGATCAAGAGCACTTGCTGCTCTTCCAGAGGATCTGAGTTCAGATCCCACCCACGTCTGGTGGCTCAGTATCTACTTGGAACTCCAGCTCCAGGGGATCTGATGCCTTCTTCTGGCCTCAGTAGACACCTGCACTCACACACAAACAACAACAACAACAACAACAACAATAATAATATTAAAATGGGATTCTGGGGAAGTGACTCGGTGGTTAAGAGTGCTCGCTGTTCTTTCAGAAAACACAAATTTGATTCCCAGCACCCACGTTGGGTGACTCACATTCACCTGTCATTCCAGATCCCTGGGCTCCAGTGCCCTTTTCTGGCCTCTGTAGGCACTTGCAGACACACACACACACACACACACACACACACACACACACACACACACACACACATACACGCTGGAGAGGTGGCTCAGTGTTGAGAGCACTGGCTGCTCTTCCAGAAGACTGGAATTCCCGGCATTCACATAGCCTCTCACAACTGTCCATAACTCCAGTTCTAGAGGACCCAACACCTTCCTTTGCCCTCTAAAGGGCAGCAGGCATACACGTGGTACACAAAAGATGCAGGCAAACACCCACACACACGTGAAATAAAATAAATAAATGTAAAGATAATAATACATTTTCATGCCCTGGCTATCCCTTCTGTCCTCCATCACTGTCAGATTCTCACTGACCTCCAGATCTCTTAGGCCAATCCCGTCAGTTCAGCTCTGATCTCAGGCCCACTGTCCTGGGCTCTGAGCACAATCGGTCCCTGTCTCCCACCATCTAATGTTGGGATTTATTTCTCCCTCCTGTGGTCTCCTCTCTCATGGACCCTGGACTCATCACTACCTCCTGCCTTCCGGGCGGACCACAGAGATCCTCGGTAAGCACCTCATTCTGTGGGGGCCAAGGCCCTCTTTCTATTGTCTTGTGTGCCAAAGCAGGGGAGGAGGTGGGAACCTGAAATGTGGTGCCAGTGGGTGCAGGCCTCCCGGAAAATTCAGGATCTGTGATGCAATGGCCAGAACCCACGCCGGGAGTGGTGGTGTACACCTACAATCCTGGTGCAAGGAAGATACAGACAGGCGGATCTCTGGGGCTCATGGGCCAGCCAGCATAGCCTATTTGGTGAGCTCAAAACCAATGAGAGACTCTGTTTCTAAAAATAAGATGGACAAGCCCCTGGCAAATTACACCTGGGGTTGACCTCTGGCCTCCATGCATGCGGGCATGCATGCCTGTGCACATGGGAGAGAGAGAGAGAGAGAGAGAGAGAGAGAGAGAGAGAGAGAGAGAGAGAGAGAGAGAGAGAGGAGCAGGATGCTTCAGCAGGAAAAGTCACTTGCTGCTAAGCTCGCTGGCCTAAGTTAGATTCCCAGGTCCCACACGGAGGAAGGAGAGAACCGACTCCTGCACGTTGCCCTCCGACATCTGCATGCTTCTTAGAACATGCTTGTGCTCACAGTCACATGCATAAACATATATACACCAGTAAAAATAACAACGACAATAATAATAATGATGAGAGAAAGACAATGGGTGTGCTGGGCACTGTGGCATACCCCTTTAGCCCCAGAGGCGAAGGAAGGAAGATCTCTGTGAGTTTGAGGCCAGCCTGGGCTACATTGCAAGTTCCAGTTCAGCCAGGACTGCCCAGTGTGACCCTGTCCCCAAAGAGAAAGTGTTAAAGAATATGTCCTAGACATAACACACCTCCCCAGTGAGAAATTACTACACCACCTAGAGATTAATACGGAAAAACTCTTCAGTGAGTCTGAGTGGTTCCGGCTCATTGCGTAGAGGGGAGCCAGCTCCGAACAGAAAATCCTGTCAGTTTACAGAGCGCCACAGCCCCGAGTTACATTTTGAGCAATGAAAACATGTTTCACAGAGACAGAAAGGCCAAGCTTTGGTCGTTTGGACAGATGGGGGGAATTACAGTATAAAATACTATCATAGTCATCTTGAGATGAACGGGCTGCTTTGCCAGGCAGCTGTCATCCAGGGTCATCCTGTCTGCCTGGCAGAATCACAGTCTTCTGGGCAGGCGAACTGAGAGCTCCTTTAGCTAAGCGCTGCTTTGTGTAGCTTAATATTTATTTCCTAAGCAAGTTTAGTAGATGCAGTGCATCATCAACTTATTATTCCCAGTTTCTCCTATATCTAAAGGGAGGGAGGGAGGGAGGGAGGGAGGGAGGGAGGGAGGGAGGGAGGGAAGGAGGGAGGAGGGAGGGAGGAAACAAGCAGGCAGGCAAGCAAGCGAGTCGGTCAGAATTCTGCAGGGCCCGTTAGCAGACAGGGGTTGGTGAGCCTGGGGCCCTGTTGACCTGAGTTCTCTCTGGCTACCTTTGTGATTCTATTTGCACGTCTCTGTTGCCTTAGGTCTGCTGAGCCTCCAAGTGCTGAACGGTGAGTTGGTGACTCCATCCTCTTTGTTTCTGAATATACAGAGCGATTAGGTTTGGGGGTTGGAAGAGCCTCTGGATGCCACCCAGCCCTGCGTCCCTCAACCCCACCACCCTTGGCAGGATAACCATATAACATCGCGTACTCACCAACAGATGCCACTTCACGTTCCCCTCTGCGCTGAGTTATCTTCTAGGTGTTGAGACAGAACAGGGAACACGGCATGCGAAACACGTCCTCAGCTGCTGCTGGCAAGCGGAGCGAGGTGGTGCAGGCCTGTGATGCCAGCCCTTGGGAGGTGGGCACAGGAGGGTCAGACCTCGAGTTCAAGGTCAGCTCGCACTACGTAGGACCCTGTTCCAAACAAACAGACACACACACACACACACACACACACACACACACACACCATCACCGCCCACACACGCACCACACACACACACACACACACACACACACACACACACACACACCATCACCGCCCTCACACGTACCACACACACACACACACACACACACATACATACTGCCACTACCACAAGTACCACACATACCCCCACTGTGGGGGGCCAGCCCCCACTTTTCCCCCCAGGGTACTCCTGAGCAGGGAGAAGTAAGGAATATGTAGATGGAAATATGGAGGAGAGAGACAGATAGAAACACAGGATAGCTCAGGAGGGCCTGGGTCAGAACCCACCAGCCCCTTCTTTCTCTTCTAAAGGGCTACTTATAGAAATGCTGGGGGGGAGCAGAAGACCTCCCCCCAGCACAGCCAAGTGCAGGCCATCCCAAACATCTGGTGACCACGCATGTGGTCAAGCCATCCCCTAATGCAGTCCTGCTGTGTAAAGCAAGCTCAGCTCTCACCAGGAAACCTTTGTGGAATCCCACAGCCCACATACACACAGACCCCACACCATACACATACACACACATACCACCATCACCACCACCACACACCCCATACATACACTACATACACACAGCCCCCCACACACGTATACTACAACCACACATACCCCTACATACACACAGACCCCACACCATACACATACATGCACACACCACCATCACCACCACCACACACCCCATACATACACTACATGCACACAGCCCCCCCCACTACACACACACACACACACACACACA
This sequence comes from Peromyscus leucopus, assembly GCF_004664715.2. Classification (NCBI taxonomy): domain Eukaryota; kingdom Metazoa; phylum Chordata; class Mammalia; order Rodentia; family Cricetidae; genus Peromyscus; species Peromyscus leucopus. The sequence continues at coordinate 183,572,048 of NC_051063.1, forward strand.
CACACACACACACACACCATACACCACACACATTCACCAAATAAATAAATGTAATTTTAAAAAACAAAACCAAGCACACAAATGCAGCTAGTATTCTGGCGAGAGGGGAACCAGGGGCCCAAGAAGCCGGCTCAGAGCCTGAACACTACTCTTCTCCAAGGAGAGGAGGGCAGGGCACGTGAGAGCCCAGTGTGTTAGACGGTGCCAGAGGGAAGTGATACCTGAGCCAAGTCTTGAAAGGACAGGGGGGCCCACATACATGTGCACGTCGTGTGCATTTGTGTGCATGCATGTGTATCTGGGAAAAGGGCGCTTCGTGCACAGGGATAGCGTGTGTGCAGCCTGGTAGTACAGTGCCAGAGTCCAGGGACACCAAGGAGGCCAAGGGAGGTCCCCTTTTACCCAACGGGCCCAGAAGCATCATTTGCAACTGGATCCCCATGCAGTCCTTAATTTTCCTTTTTTTTCTTCCCTTCCCCCTGCCCCCCTTCTTCCTCTACCCCCTCTCCTCCTCTACTGTCTTTTTCCTTCTTAGAAGAAACAAATGACTGCCAAGAAGAAGGTGGGTGGGGCTGTGTGCCCGTTCCGTTCCCTCCTGTGGGCGGTTAGCACCTTCCCTCTGAGTGAGGTGTAACGTATTACCCGAGGAAAGTTCGGAGTTCAGATGCGTCGGTTCCCGAGTCATCGGGAAGCATCTGTAGCCCTCAGCCACCCTCTCCCTTCACCTCTGCTCCTCTGGGCCGAGGTGCCTGACATATGGAGGTGGGAAGAGGCATTCTGTTTCTGCCGACCTCCAAACCCCTCTCTTCTCCCTTGGAAAGGAGCAGGTAAGCTGAATGACAGGTGTGTGCGCGGATGGGAACTAAGAATAGCAGAGAGCAGAAGCGAGCCTCCTCCGAGTGAGGGAGAGTGGAGAGAGTTAAAGGAGCTTGGGCTGGGTTGTGGGGTAGAACTCAGCCGGGTGCTAGCCTGGTAGGCGCGAGGGCCTGGGTCCGATCGTTAGGACCACACACCGTGGGTGTGGTGCCTCCTACCTGTAACCTCAGGGCTCAGGAAGAAGAGGCTAGACGATGAGCAGTTCAGGGCCAGCAAGGGCAGCTTATGAAGGTCCGGGGCCACTCTGGATTTTGTGAGAATCCCCTTTCAAAACACAGAACAGAGAAGTAACATCAGAAAGGAGAGGTGGGACCACTGGATGTCCTGATCCGGACATCAGCGTTGGAGGCAGAGGCAGGAGGATTGCAGGCTACAAGCTGGATCCCATTGAGTGGCCAGTTCAAGGCCAGCTTAGGATAGTACGCATCTATATCAGAACCAAAACAAACAAACAAAAATACCACTGGGCACAGAGCACTTAGGGCAGTAGATCTCAGCCTTCCTAATGCTGTGACCCTTGTGTACAGTTTTGCCACTGATATGAATAGTAATGTGAATAACTGTGTTCCCCAATGGTCTTAGGTGACCCCCTGTGAAAGGGTTGTTCGACCCACAAAGGGGTTGTGACTCACTTAGGAGGTAGAGAAAGGAAAAGTTCAAGGCTAGCCTAGGCTACATGGCCAGTTGGAGGCCAGCCTGGGATCCACAAGACCCTGTCTCAAAAAAAAAAAAAAAAAAAAAAAAAAAGTTAGAGTTATCGGTAATGTCACCAGGAAAATATAGTAATTTATAACAAGTATTGAAATCCTAGAATAGGCAGTTACAATGAAGAGTTGAGTTTCCGGATTGGCGAGATGGCTGAGAGAGTACAGGGGCTTGCACCAAAGCCTGTGGACCTGAGTTTGATCCCCATAGAGGAGAACCAACTCTTGTGAGCTGTATGTTGATTAGAAAAACCACCAAGCAACATGTTTTAGGAGATTATGAGAACCCCACAGAGACCCGATATCAAAATCAGGGCCCACAGGATGGCTCCACGGTTAAAAGAGCTTTTGGAGCAGTCTGAGGAACTGCATTCAGTCAGAACCCATGTAAAGGTGAGGGGAGACAGCTAAACCTGTCCTGTGACCGCCACATGCGCACTATGATATGCACACACCAGTGCAGACATATTGCGCACCCACAGAACGATAATAAAATACATTGTCTTAGTTCCTTTCCTATTGCTGTGATGAGATGCCGTGACCAAGGCAACTTATGAAAGAAAGCATTTAATTGGTTGGTTTTCTTAGAGTTTCAGAGGGTGAGTCCATGGCCGTTATGGTGGGGAGGCCAGAGGCAGGCCGGCAGGCCGGTATGACGTTGGAGCAGTAACTGAGAATTTACATACAGTCCACAGGCACAAGGCAGAGACAGAGAGACACAGAGAGCGAGTGCTAACTGGGAAGGTGAGGGCTTTTTAAACCTCAAAGCCACCCACAGTGACTTACCTCCTCCAACAAGGCCACACCTTCTCACCCTTCCCAAACAGTTCCAGGAACTGTAGAACCAAGTATAAAGCACACGGGCCTGTGGGGGCTATTCTCACTCAAACTACCACACACATCTTAAAAAATAAAGAATGTTAAAGGGGGGGGGGGCAGGCAAGCTGCCTTAGCAGGTGCTTACTGCCAAATCTGATGACCCAAGTTTTATCTCCAAGATCCATGTGCTAGAAAGAGAGGACTCTTGTAAGATGTCCTCTAGCCTCCACACTGGCCCATGTGGAGTTTAGCCAGCCTAGCCAAACCAGTGAGCTCCAGGTTCAGTGAGAGTCCCTGTTTCAACAAAAAAAAAAAGAAAAGAAAAAAAGAAAGAAAAAAAGAAAAGGTAGAAAAAAATATAAGGTGGAGCCGGATGGTGGTGCATGCCTTTAATCCCAGCACTCAGGAGGCAGAGGCAGGTGGATCTCTGTGAGTTCGAGGCCAGCCTGGTCTACAGAGTGAATTCCAGGAAAGGCGCAAAGCTACACAGAGAAACCCTGTCTCGAAACCCCCCCCCCAAAAAAAGAAAAAAAAACAAACATGTATATGGTGGAGCAGGCTTGATAAAGACTCTGACATCAGCCTGTGGCCTTCACGTGTGTGTGTGTGTGTGTGTGTGTGTGTGTGTGTGTGTGTGTGTGTGTGTGTGCGCGCGCGCGCGCACATGCATGCATACAAAGCACACATACACACAGAGAAGAGAAAATCAAGACAGTAAGAAGGGCTTGGAGGCACATGCCTGGGATCCGAGTACTTTCGAGGTGGAGGATCAAGAGGTCATCCTTAGCTACATATTGTGTTTGAGGCCAGCCTGAGTCCATGGAGTCCTGTTTCAAAAACCAAACCAAATTAAACAAATAGTCAAAACAACACAAAGAGGGATGTTAGTGAGGTTCCCACAGAGCGAAAAGTGGTTTCTGCTGAGTGGTTTGGGTTTTTTGTTTTGTTTTGTTTTTTTTTTGTTGTTGTGTTTTTTTTCCTTCAGTGTATGGGTTAGACTCAGTGATGCCTAGATCTGAGGAGAGAGAAAGAGGGAGCTGAAAGAGCAAATTGTTTGTCTGGGAGTTGAGTGATGACCAAGACGGGAGACAATGGCCACAACACTGAGCGTTAAAAAAAAAATTCAACTCAGGAGATACATAGAGACACAAGTTTGGAGCGCCAGCGGGTCAGGGATGGATTTCTGGGTCTTGTCAATCATTCTCACCATTTTTACTTTAGTGAAGTCCCCCCAACCACCACCACAGCCAAGGCACTTGTGAGGCATGGCGGATGGAGCTTTTTGAGATGTGCCTACATGGTGATGACCTTTTTCTTCGTGTCCTACAATAAAGGAGACTGGGTAAGGAGGCCGTGCCTTCCTGTCTATGGAGGGAGGAAGGGGAAGAGAGGGACAGGTTAGGAAGGGAGAGAAGGAGGAGCCACCATGGGAGAAGGGCGTCTACACAGCGAAGCCAACTTTCTTGTCAGACTGTCTTCTGTGGGACGGCCAGCTCCCCAGTAATGACAGGGAGACTTAATATCAATTATGAAAGCTTGGCCTTAGCGTAGGTTTTTTTTTCCCAACTAGCTCTTATAACTTAAATTAACCTATCTCTATTAATCTACATTCTGCCACATGGCTTGGTTACCTCCGTTCTGTACTGTATATCCAACTTCTTCAGGATCTCTGGAGAAATCCATGTGCCTAGATTCCTCCTCTCCTTCCTCTAGAATTAAAATGCCTTCCCAGAGAGAAATCATTCTGCACACTTAGAGACTGATAAAGGAAAATTTGGATAATTGCAAGTTTGGGCAATCGCACACTTGCAAATGGACTGGTTCCAGCTAACACCCAAAGCGTTGCCAGCCACGAAGACACGATTTTACTAACTTAGATACACCTTAGGCACCTGCACTTTACATTGTGCCGGCCCCAGTTTACACTTTGAACAGTCTAAACAGCCAGGAGACTGCAAGTCTGGCCACTTGGGCAGGTGGGAGATTTACACAGCTAAGATTCTGTTGCCAGAATTATTTAAGTCTATCAGTATTGATTGCTTCGAAGAGTTGTTATCCAGGGGCATCTTGCCCACCTGGCAGAATCACGTTTTTAGTGATAAGCGCACCAGGGATTTAGTGGCAGGCTAGGACTTACTGATGGTTGGTTGTGACCCCACACTGCCCCCCTGAGCTGCCTGGAAGAGGCATAGTCTTTGATGTGGGGACTGCTTGTAAGTCTGGGCTGCCTCCTTTTGTTATGGGAATGGAGCCTAATTGGAGGTCAATCCTGGTGAATAAACACCAGCAGAAACTTTCTCAAGGACCCTAAACGTTAATTGTGGTACAGGATTTTCATTCTGTCCCAGCCCGGTGAGCACACCACTTCATCTCCTAGCCACATCGGGGGCAATACTCCATCAGCTAAGTCCTGCTTCGTGTGACCCGGTGTGTCCTAAGCAGGTCTGTGAGTAAATCCATTCTAGCTAGCGTCAGGTTTACTACTTCAGTTTGCCAGTATCATTGCTACATCCAGTCTCAGACTGAGCTCTGATTGTCGGGCGTGGCCACAAGCTGCTTTTCTCACGGAACCACCTCCCTAGCTTGGACAAGACCCATGCCACTAAGAGCGCTGTTTCCTGTGAAATGCCAACTGTGTTCTCAGTCTCTCTCTCTCTCTCTCTCTCTCTCTCTCTCTCTCTCTCTCTCTCTCTCTCTCTCTCGGAAGATTCTTTTATTTTTAATTATTATTCTCTCATATATTACATCCCGACCACAGATTCCCCTCCCTCCACTCCCCCATTCCCCTTCAGAAAAGAGCAAGCCTCCCAGGAATACCAGTCCAACATGGCATATCATGTTGCACTAAGTCATATCATGGCTAGACAAGGCCACCCAGTACTAGGAAAAGGGTCCCAAAAGCAGCTGAAAGAGAAACACACCCCGACTCCTGCTGTTAGGAGTCCCGCAAGAACACCAAGCTGCACAACCATAATGTATGCGCAGAGGACCTAGTGCAGCCCCACGCAGGGTCCGTGGCTGCTGCCTCAGTCTCTGTGAGCTCCTCTTAGTTAATTCTGTGGGCCGTGTTCTCCTGGTGTCCTCGCCCCCCTCTGCCTCCTACAATCCTTCCTCTTCCTTTTCTGTAGGGTTCCCTGCGCTCCACCTAGTGTTTGGCTGTGGGTCTCTGCATCTGCTCCCATCAGTTGCTGGAGGAAGCCTCTCTGATGACAGTTGGGCTAGCGCCGATCTATGAGTATAGCAGAATGTCATTCGACATCATTTCATGGCCTTTTTTTTTTTTGCTAGTCGCGTTTGATTTTATGCTAGGTCTCTGGGCTCTCCAGCCCCTGGTTCCTGGCCCTCCAGGCAGTGTGGGGCATAGGCGCCCTCTCCTGGTGTGGGCCTCAAGTGGGACCAGTCATTATTTGGCCACTCCCACAAGTTGTGCGCAGCCGTGGCCCCAGCACATCTTGCAGGCAGGGTAGATTGTGGCTTGACTGATGGTTTTGTGGCTGGGTTGTTGTCCCAGATTCAGTAGATTTTTAAGGGCCAAGTGTTTTTGCTGTTTTTCTGGAGACGCTGATGGATAAGACACCCACACGCATTTCTGCCTGCCGAGTCTTCCCGCTGACTCGTGTTTGTTTTTTGAAACGGGGTCTCGAATGCAGGCCAGGATGACCTTGTGCTCTTGATCCTCCTAAAAGCTGACGTTTTGGGCGTGGACTGCCATGTCTAGTTTAGCGGGTGCTGGGGATTGAACCCAGGGCTTCATGCATGCTAGGCGAGCACTCTGCCAGCTAAGCCACCCCCCCCAACCCCCTTCACCCCGGCCCATCAGACTTGTGAAATGAAGCCTCTGGGCACTGAGTGTGAAGGGAATTTGGAGCAGGACACAGGGGAATCAGAGAGACGGAGATGGTGTCCGTGGTCAGGACAGGGGCCGTGGTGGTAGTGAACACAAGGAAAATCCCACTAGGTCTGCTGGAACAGCGGTTCTCCACCTTCCTAATGCTGTGGCCCTTTAATGCAGTTCCTCACGTTGTGGTGACCCCCTCGCCAACCATAAAATCGTTTTTGTTGCTACTTCATAACTGCCGTTTTGCTACCGTTATGAATTGTAGTGTAAATCTCTGTGTTTTCTGGTGATCTCAGGAGAGCCCCATGAAAGGGTCTGGGGTTGCGATCCACAGGCTGAGAACCAACCCCTGGGCTATCCTCTTACCAGGAAGAGGGCTCATGCATTGAGTTTGAGGGCTGAGGGAAACGGGGAGACCCAGGAGTTGACGGGGAGCCCCGGCTCTCACAGAGGTGACTTGGTCTTCCAGACGATTTTGAACAGCATCTGGAGACGTCTTATTATTGTATTTTCCTGCCACCCCTGAAGGATGGAATTTAGTGAGAAGTCAGGGACAGCTCTCGACCTTCCTGTCCCACCCGCACTGAAAACGACCCCGGTCCAAAGGTCATCACTGTCGGCATTAGAAACACTGGGCGGGACGGGGACAGGAGGTGTGGAGAGTGAACCGGCTGGAAGATGGGGCACAGCTCGGGACGCACGGAGGGCACCGACCATCAGCAGTACCACAGGAGGGAGGGCGGGGCGAGCTGGGGACGAAGGAAGCTGGTTGGTTGATTTTTTGTTTCGTTTTGAATTTTGCCTCTCTCTGTGTGTTCACTCATCATTGTTGTCTCCTCCAGTGTTACTGCCACTACTGTAACCCGGATGTGGATGTGAGGTATGGCACAGCCCGGAGGGGGGAGGTTTCATCTATTGCCAATGGGCCCAGGGAGGTTGACTTCAAACTTTTTAAATTACATTTGGCTATTGAAAGAGATGGGAATCGATGCTCAGGAGCCCCGCGGCCACATTCTCGGAACAGAGGAGATAAAGGGCATGGATAAGAGACAAACCCCGGAGGGAGAGGGAGAGAGGGCAGGGGGCAAGGGAACAGGGCAGAGGTAGTTGTCCCAAAGGGTGACAAAGGACCGCCTCAGGACAGAGAGGAGACAGGTGTGGCCCGCAGGAAAGTGGCAGTTTATAAAGATAAAAGGTGAACCCCCCGTGTATCTTAGGGTTTCCATTGCTGTGAAGAGACACCATGACCATGGTAGCTCTTATAAAGGAAAAAATATTTAATTGGGTGGCTTACATTTTCAGAGGTTTAGTTCGTTATCATCATGGTGTGACATGGCGTGCAGGCAGACGTGGTGCTGGAGAAGGGGCTGAGAGTCCCACATCTTGACTCGCAGGCAACAGGAAGTGGGCTGAGACATTGGACATGGCTTGAGCACATAGGAGACTTCAAAGTCCGCCTCCTCAGTGACACACTTCCTCCAATAAGACCACACCTACTCCAACAAGGCCACACCTTCTCCAACAAGGCCACACCTTCTCCAACACACCACACTGTGTCAGGATGACGTGTTTAATTTTATTTAGACATGTTAATTAGGTGAGCCAAAGGGGGCTTCCGATCGATGGACCTTGGTAGTCAGCCCCAGGAGGAGGAAGTGGCGAAATAAGGAACAGACCTTGGGGACTAGCTTTAGGAATGTAGTCTAATGGTCTTCAGCAAGGCAGAGGGAGTCGGGGAGAAGGGCAAGGCCTGCCAGAGCCACATGCTCGAGTGGGCTAGAGTCTCTTTGCGTGTGTGCATGTGTACCTGCGCCGTGGCACACGTGTGGAGGTTAGTGGTTAGCGTGCTGGAGCCGATTTACTTCCATCCCGTGGGTCCTCACGTCTTGGTAGCAAAGTGGCTTTACCTGCTGAGCCATCTCTCGGGGTCCAGGAGGTTGGTTTTAAATACCTGGTGTCCAAGGCTGGGTTTGTAAGCTCCAGTCAGAGTCACAGAATTGCACAGGAGGTCCCAAGTTCATGCTTCTCTACCCTGGGACAAATGGCAGGTGCCTGTTCGCCTCCCCTGCACAATAAATAAAATGAAATGTAATTCTGAGTGGGGTTTTTGTTTTGTTGTTGGAGAGCTAGGGAGACAGTTCAGAGGTTAAGAACATACACTACTCTTGCCGGGGATCCAAATTAAATTCCCAGCATACACATTGTGGACTCGGACTACCTGTAACTCCAGCCACAGGGGATCAGATGCCCTTTGCTGGCCGGCAAGGGCCTCTTGCAAGCGCATCTGCATTCGTATGGACAAACTCACTCCCCCACCCCACCCCCCACCCACAGACACACACCTATGGGTAATTAAAAACAAAACGGAAGCCAGCGAGATGGCTCAGCAGTTAAGGCCACTTGCTCTTCTTGCAGAGGACTCAGGGTTGGCTCCCGGCACCCCCATGGTGACTCACAACCATTAGTTACAGGAGATCTGACACCCTCTTCTGGCCTCACGGGCACTGCACCCACGGGTGCACTTACACCTGGACAAAGACACACATCAAATAAATCTTTGAAAATATATTAAAAAAAATATACGGATGGTGATGGCACGCACCTTTAATCCCAGCACCTGGGAGGCAGAGGCAGGCGGGTCTCTGAGTTCTGGTCTATAGAGCTAGTTTCAGGACAGCCAGAGTTACACAGAGAAACCCTGTCTTGAAAAAAACAAAACAAAACAAAAAAACTCAAACCAAAGGAAAAAAATACCTCTCTCCAAAGTGGAGCCACTTGGGGCCACTGCCCATGAGGCCCGAGGGAAGTGACTTCAGCAGGTGGAATAGCTTGGGGCAGGGCGGATGGGTGGGGATGGGACTGGACGGACGGACAGACGGACAAAGTGGGAGGGGCCACAGCCCCGAGGGGCATGGCCCAGGATGGAGGCGGAGGTGCAGGCGGCTCAAGGGTCGCACACAGAGTCGGATGGGGCGGTTGGGGGCTAGGGGGTCGGGAGTCAGAGAATATGTGAAGATGTAAACACGTGTCCAACTGTGTTTCTCCCCCCTCACCTCTTCCTCAGAGACGACCCCTGCTGTTCTTTCTAGTGAACCTGCCCCCATCTCACCCAACCTTCACAAGCCCTCCAGCTCCAGCACCTCGGCATTTCACCTCCCAAGGAAGCTCTTCGCACTCGGCCTGTCAACTCGGAGGGCGATGGGCGTCCAGAGGGAGCCTCTCGGAGGACCGTGCCACGAGACGAGGGCCGGGAGAGCAGCGGACCGAGCCTCTGCAGGGTCTCGGCCGGGAGAGCAGCGGACGGAGCCTCTGCAGGGTCTCGGCCGGGAGAGCAGCGGACCGAGCCTCTGCAGGGTCTCGCCCACAGCTTCTCTTCTGGACCAGTTCCAGCCTCTCTTTACTGTTCCTCTAACGAAACGTGCACTCGTGTAAGGGCTAAGGGTTCCTTTCTTCTGTTCCCCAAACACAGCAAATGGACGCAGGGTGGAGGCATGCTAAGAATCATCTATAATTTTTAAATAAAAAGTCCATTACCTCCTGAGTCAGTGTGTGTGTGTGTGTGTGTGTGTGTGTGTGTGTGTGTGTGGGGGCTTAGCGGCAAGCGTCTTTATCCACCAAACCATCTTGCTGGCCCTTAAATACAAATCCAACAGCAGAAAGGCCTATTTTAGTATTCTTTTGCCTTCGAATGTTGGCCAGCGCCCAAGTGTGTTTTTAAACTCTCCCCGACACTGGGCTTGCAGAACCTGATTTCCCCAGTATCATAAGATAGCTCTGCTGGCACTCTCTATGATTTCCGGCAACACCTATTTTCTGTATCCTCTTTTTTTTTTTTTTTTTTCTAATTTTATGTGCATTAGTGTATAGCCAGCATGCATGTTTGTCTGAGGGTGTTGGCTTCCCTGGAACTGGAGTTACAGACAGTTGTGAGCTGCTGTGTGGGTGCTGGGAACTGAACCCAGGTCCTGTGCAAGAGCAGCCAGTGCTCTTAACCACTGAGCCATCTCTCCAGCCCCTTATTTGGTTTTGTTTTTTGTTTGAGACAGGGTTTGTCTGTAGCCTTGGCTGTCCTGGAAACCCACTCAGTAGACCAGGCTAGCCTCAAACTCAAAGATTCACCGGCCTCTACCTCCCAAGTGCTGGGATTAAAGGTGTGCACCACCACCGCTCGTATTTCCTGTATTTTAATTCTTTAATTGGCAGAGAAAATGAACCCATCCCTGCACCCCTAGACAGTATCAAAGTCAATGCAGGAGAATCAGGAGTCAAGGGCCGTTCTTGATTACATAGCGAGTTCCAGGCCAGCCTGCAATACATGGGAATTTGTCTCAAAACGGAAACAAGAGGATAGACAGATGGCTCAGCAGTTAAGAGCACTGCTCTTGCAAAAGATCTGGGCTCAGTTCCCAGCGTCCACATGGAGGCTCACAACTATCACTAACTCTAGTTACCGAGGATCTGTCGCCCTCTTCTGGCCTCTGCTGGCACACACGTGGTCTACTTCACATTTGTGGAGGCAAAAATCACATCTAATATAAAAATAAAATCGGAGCCGGGCGGTAGTGGCACACGCCTTTAATCCCAGCACTCGGGAGGCAGAGGCAGGCGGATCTCTGTGACTTCGAGGCCAGCCTGGTCTACAGAGTGAGTTCCAGGACAGGCTCCAAAGCTATAGAGAAACCATGTCTCGAAAAGCCAAAATAAATTAAATAAATAAATAAATAAATAAATAAATAAATAAATAAATAAATAATAGATAAATAATAATAATAAATAATAAATTTAAAAAATTAAAAAAATAAAAGGGGGTAAGGGGTGGCACACGCCTTTAATCACAACACTCGGGAGGCAGAGGCAGGAGAATATGAGTTCAAGACCACTCTGGTCTACAGAGCGCGTTCAACAGGGCTACACAAAGAAACCCTGACTCGAAAAACCAAAACAAACAAACAATAAAAAAAAAAAAGAAAGAAAGAAAAGAAAAGAAAGAAAGATTGGTTCAAGCCTGTACACCGGTCCTATTCACTACTGTATCCTTGGCAACAACACTAACTGGACTCTTAATAAGTGTGCATCACTTGTTAAGTTACAGGCTAGACCAGGGGCGCTCCGCAGAGCCTCCGATGACCCCGTTTGCCTCAAGAGTATGATTCCTGTCAAATTTGGAGAGGGGAAGAAGTTTGGTGCATTCTGCTCACTTGCCATAAAGCAGTCGTCCTGGCACAACGTGAGGGCTTGCACGTACATTACTGTTGCACAAATAGCACCCCCACTCCCACCACCCTGTGCCCCTGCGAAGGCCAGGAGAATCCCAGAGGGAGTCAGCCTCCCTGGCTGCCCTTGGGAACCTGTGCTGGGGAAACATCAGCCAAGGTCCATCGGCCGTTATGTTCACAACTGCCGCCAGGCGGCACTGGCTCGTGACTTCCGGCTCCAGCCCGCCACAGACCGCAGAACTACAATTCCCACAAACCTTGGCGCCTACCCTTTTTTTCCCCCCCTCTCCTCCCTCTTTCCTGACAAATCACACCTCAAGAATATCTGAAAAGAGTTTTCACGCTCCCAAATCTTTCCCTGATGCAAGCGCGTCTGCTAACACACTCCTTTTTACTGACAATCGCACCTCCCGCCTCTCGGCTTCTTTGATACTACAATACCCAGAAGTCACTGGGCCACTCCAAGCGTACAAGATGGGTTGCCTTGGAGACAGAGAAATGCCAACTGCAGAAAGCAGGATTCCGATTGGCGGAGAGGCCTGTTCGTTTGTGTCCTCTTTTTGATTTCTTTTTTTATTTCTTTCCTCTGTCCTTCACTCCCCCTGCCCGTATACAAGTTCTGTTTCTTTCTTTCTTTTAAAAAAGATTTATTTATTTATTTATTTATTTATTTATTTATTTATTTATTTATTTATTTATTTATTGTGTACACAGCGTGTATATCTGCAGGCCAGAAGAGGGCGCCAGGTCTCATTACAGATGGTTGTGAGTCACCATGTGGTTGCTGGGAATTGAACTCAGGACCTCAGGAAGAGCAGCCAGTGCTCTTAACCACTGAGCCGTCTCTCCAGCCCTCTACGTTTCTTCATGGCATTTTTTTCATACAATTTTTTTTCACGGTGTTACTCTTTTCCCGGCCCCCTGCCTTCTCCTCGAACCCCTTCCCCAGCCTCGTATCCGTCCATCCTCGGAAGGCAAAAGGGCACATTTCAGACCGCCACAGGCACCGTCGAGACGTGTCCTCTCCTCGTTCCTTGTCAGTGGAAGGAACCCTTGGGTGCTTGAGTCTGGGTCAGCTGGGCAGTGCTGCAGGGGTGAGGCAGGAGAGGCGGGTCTGGACATGCGTGCCAGGCCTGTTCCTGAGGTCCCAAGAGGGCTCCTGGGTGTTGGGTGTCAAACCCGGGACAAAGGGCCGAGGAAGTGGACCCGGCCTCCAGGTCTCCCAGCATCCCTCAGTCCCTACCCGTTATGGGGTCTTCTTGATCTCCAAGATAATGGCCTGCCTCGTTCATCGTCGGTGACATCAGAGTTCCTCCTGGATAGAGGACGTGAGTATCTGAGCCGCACCTCTCCCGGGCTTCCCACCCTGTACCCCTAGTCTCTGGGTTTCCGCTTTAGAGAAACGATGTGTAGAACTTAGGCTCTGCGCTCCCCCTCCCCGTTCCCATCATCGGCCTCAGGTAAGGTACATGTGCTTGGGACCTCAGTTTTCCCATCTGTGAAATGAAACCACAGTGTCTGCCTCAGGAGTGCGGTCGGGAGAACTATAGCATCTTAAGAACGGCGTTCCTCACACCGTGACCATTTTCAGATGTCGCGGCTGATGCTCATCAGACTTAAGCGAGGATCTAAATAAATCACTTCCTTTCCTCGGGGCACCCGGTGCATTCACACGCAGGCTGAATTGTGCGGCGGCGGCCACGCTTTCTCCTGGGCACAAATTCATGGCTGTGCTCTTGCTAAGGGATGCTACAGGGTCCGGTGTCCAGCCTGTCCTTATCCTGGCGATCGCTGTGTGGCTCCAGTCCTCGTCCTTCGTGGAGCCAAGAGTTCCCTCCAGGATCACCACCACCACCACCGCTCCTTCTCTCCTGGGTGAGGTGGGAGGTGGCTCCGGAAGGGCCTTGGATGGAGTTATGATTTGTTCAGGCAGAACCAGAAATCGTTAGGCTTGCCGAAGAGGTTCAGGGCAGGCCTTTCCCCTTTAAGGGGGATCCCCCCCCAAAAAATGTCAGGTTTATAGCTCGGGAGGGAGGATGCAGTGGTTAATTGTGCAGGAATCCCTGTGCTCAGCTAAGGAGAAGCATCAACCAGACTCCACGGTGGGACGCCCCTCTTCCTTCTCCGGCTTTCTGTCCTGAGGCAGAAGAAAATCTGTCCTCCCCTCTCGGGGGTCACGAGGTCTCCAGATGGGGCGACAAGGAAGGCTGGCATGGGCGTGGTCCTCCACAGTCCCTTTCCGAACGTCGGAGGCAGGCGGTGCAAGCTCGCGGTTGCGCGCGGCGTGAGGCGCGTGGGAGCGCCGTGAGCCCGAGGTGTGGAAGCCTGGGAGGAGAAGCACCCCGGGACGGACGGACGCACGCTGCTGCACGGACGCCCCCTTGGAGCTGCGCGGAACCCCTCGGAGAGGGACCTGGGCTCCGGGCGGAGCGCGCACGATCCTCCGCGGGCGAGCACGCCTCCCAGCGCGCGCGCGCGCTATGCAAATTTGCAGGGCGTGGCCCCGCTCGGTCTCCGGGGCTCTGATTGCGTGAGCAGCGCCAGGGGGCGTGGTTCCGGGGGAAGCCCCACCCCCTGGAGGGCGGGGCCGCACTCGCTGACCTGTGGCTCAGAGGGCGGCCGCCCCGAGGGGGACCGCGCGAGTGCGCCGGCGCAAGGGCTCAGCCGCTGGCAGGTCTGTGGCAGCTGAGAGGTTGAAAACGCAAGCGGGGAGGCAGGTGAGGGGACTGGCGAACGCGAGCGAGGCTGCTGTGGAAGGGATCGCTGGCGCGCGTGTGCGTGCGTGTGTGTGCGTGCGTGCGCGTGCGCCACCGGCGTGCGTGGGTCGAGCACTCTTGCACTCTTCTCGTGATCGGAGGTGATTCGGTGCACTCCTACAGCTCCGGGTAGGCTTGGCAGGACTTGGTGGGTTAGACCTGGTGTGAGGATACTAAAGGTGATTCCACGCGTGTGCGTGTGCGTGTGCAAGGGGAGGAGAGACGGAGACTGACTAGGCCTGTGAGCCTCGAGAAACAGGTGAGAGCGAGCAAGAGACAGACAGAGAAAGAGAGACAGAGAGACACAGAGACAGACAGAGAGGGACGGAGAGACAAAAGCAGACACAGAGACAGACAGACAGACAGGGACTGACTAGGCCTGTGGGCCCCAAGAAACAGGTGCGTGTGTCAACTGCGTGGTCTGTGGCGTGTGGAAAGGATGTGGGATGTGGGAGCACACAGTCCTGAGCGTCTCCGTTGCACCTGTGAACGAGTGTGACAGACTGGTGGGGTTGTTTATCATAGTGTGGGAGACAATCTCTATTGTCGCTGGCTGTGTGTGTGTGTGTGTGTGTGTGTGTGTGTGTGTGTGTGTGAGAGAGAGAGAGAGAGAGAGAGAGAGAGAGAGAGAGAGAGAGAGAGAGAGAGAGAGAGATGAAGCTGTTATAGTCTAGAGATACTGTGGGCCACCAGATGTCAGTGGCTTTGTTGAGTGTGTGCCAGTGTGTGATTGATTGGGCCTTATCTCATTTGTTACTGTGGCAACGGTCTCCTCTAGAGCAGGAGCTGTGATGGCCACTCTGGGAAACTGACCCTGTTAAGGATGAGACTTTTCCTTCTGGACAACAGGATAGATAGGTGCCCATCGGAGTGCAGATGGTAAGGCTAAATGGAATAACAAAGGAAGCGCCCTGTGTAGTGCCTGGGACACACTGAGTGCATGTGGGGTCTTCTGGCCTTTGTTACGGTGCTGAGAGTGGGTTGTTTTTTGTTGTTGTTGTTTGTTTGTTTGTTTGTTTTTGGTGAGCTAGAGATGCATGGATCAGTAGTCTTTTACCAAGGGACAGTTGTGAGCTGCCTTGTGGGTGCTGGGAATTGAACCCAGGTCTACCAGAAGAGCAGCCAAGGGTCCCAACCACTGAGCCATCTCTCCAGCCCGAGAGTGGGGGTTTGTGTTGTGTTGCTGACCTGGGTACAGGTAGGATCGCAGTGACCAATCCCAAAGGAATCTGTGTCTGCGTTTGGAATTTGGCTGTCTTCCCTCTCGCAGAGGTTCTGGTCTCTCTGATTTGAGCAGTGGACCCCCCCCCCCATCCCTCCTACCCCTAGGCAAGTGCTTGCCTTCCTGGTGTCTGCTCAAGCATGCTTCTGAGGGGAAGGTGCAGCCTACCCTGACCTGTGGAACCTGTTGTGTGTCTTCCTAATCAGGGTATCTTGAGGGAGATAAATGGAGGTGGGGGGGGTGGGCACAGAGGGCCTGGGGCCAGCCACCTTTATACACTAGCACTTGGGAGACAGAGGCAGGTGGATCTATGTGAATTCTAGTCTAGCTTGGTCTACACCTCATGTTCCAGGCTAGGACTACACAATGAAACTCTGTCTCAAGAGAGAGACAGAGACGGAGACATGGTGGATGTCACAGAATCCTTTTGGAGTGACTTGTCGACTAGCCTGGGCCATCACTGACAGACAGACCTTCCTTTCATCCCAGCATGTATTTTTCAGGGTCACTGACAGAAGAACCAACCCATTTGGGTCTATAACCTGTAAGAACAGAAGATAATATTGCTGCTATCACAAATTGCCCCAGATGTAATGGTTTCAAGGCTTTATTCACACTCAGTATTTACTCATCTTTTAAGTAATTAACCCAACCAGTAGGGCTGGAGAGATGGCTCAGCAGTTAAGAGCATTGGCTGTTCTGCCAGAGGACCCAGGTTCAATTCCCAGCACCCACATTACTATTCCTTCTTACTACTGCATAATAAATTCAGCCTTCTGAGAAGATGGCTTCCCATAAACAGTATAGATCATCTTAAAATTCATGTTTAGCATCAACACTTACTGTTAGCTAAGCCTAGCCTTTGTTTCACTTACCTTCCTTCACCATGTGTAGAGGGAGATGTTCATACTTCCATTTTCAGCTCTTTGTGTATCTTCCATCGACACATCACAGAAAGAGCTATGTACAGATCTGCTGTTAAAGCATCGGGGTGGAGATGGCATTCTCTGAGGGCATTCAGGGGTCAACTGTCTTCAGATCTAAACTCACTTCTAAGTGATTCCACTTTTTTTTAATATGTAGGAAAATGTTACTCTTTTGGTAAAGAGCGATCGGTCACTTGTTACACTATTTTCTTTTTCACTAGAGTCCATGCTTTCCCAATAGTTTGTCCCTATTTCTGCTCTCTTGGAAGGGACAAATTTTAGAGGGCTGTGGAGTGAGTGCTAGCCCAGTGACCTCTGCAATGTCATTTCAGCATAGGAAAATGGAATTCCGAGTCGGTCAGCACACACAAGCATATTCAGGATGGGTTAATGAGTGGTTAGTCAGCAGGTATGGAGTCTCTGCTCTTGTTTTTGTTTGTTTGTTTGGTTTTTGAGACAGAGTCTCATGAATCCCAGGCTGGCTTCTTAACTTGGTATGTAGCCCAGGAGACCGTGGATTCCTGATCCTTTGCCTCTACCTTCAAGTCCTGGGAATGTGGCACCACACCCAGTTTATGCAGTGCTGGAAATAGGGAAATGCACCCTACTGAGCTGCATTCCCATCCCAGTCAAGATCCCTGCTCTTGATCCTAAATCAAGCATGCACTTGTGTGTGTATGTTTGTGGTAGTAACTAAATAAAAGTGTAAACAGCATGTCCTCTGACTGTGGGTAGAGTTTAGTGCTAGAGCACTTGGTTAGCATGCATAAGACGCTAGTTTCAATATGCAGCACTGTAAAATAAGTAATTATATAGATAAGGAGATCATAAGTACTCTGAATAAAAAAGAACAATGCAATAATGCATATTCTATAATATATGGAGCACTGTCTGAAAACATAAGAGGCATATACATTTAAAACATTCTAGTAGCCACATTTTTAAAAAGCCATTAAAAAAAGGCCAGACGGTGGTGACACATGCCTTTAACCCCAGCACTCAGGAGAGGAGGCAGAGGCAGGCGGATCTCTTAATTGAAGGCCACCCTAGTCTACAAAGTGAGTTCCAGGACAGCCAGGGCTACCCAGAGAAAGCCTGTGCCGCTTCTCTGGTGTGGTAGCTCTGGGGTGAGTAGGGCAGTGAACAAAACAGTCCGAATCCCTGCTCTTGACCCTACGTGTCTCTGTGCCATGTGGACTTGTTTTCCTTGCTGAACATATGGGACATAGGAGCAGGTACCTTCCTGCTTTAACTCTCACTGCAGTGCCTGGCACCAGCAGTCACCAGTCAGATGGAGGGCAGGAGTCTGTACATTCTTCATCTGGGTCCTGATCAGGAGCGTGCTATATGATTTCCTCCTTGCCTCTTCCCCACTCTTAAGAGTGGGACACACACACACACACACACACACACACACACACACACACACGGACGGTCACACTTATTCCAGGTGCCTTGGCCTTTGGAGAGGTGACTGGGGCCTGGAGACTGCTCCAAAGGCCATTGAGCTTCATGGTCTCTCTCTTCTGCCAGCACTCTGCCTCATCCTCTGAATGTGGACCATCAAAGTTGGGGGAGGAAGGATGCCTGTAGCACGAGGGAAATCAAAATCCAAGGTAAGTGGTGACCCCCTCCCCACGTACTCCATTCTGTCTCCTAAGATGTGGCCCATTTGTTTTCTTTCTGGAGGCCTCCTGCCTGTAGGAGATGGATGTGACACCTGGGGGCCCTCCCATTTCTATGGAGATGGGACCTGAGAAAGTACCAGTGTCCGGAAAGCTGTTTCAGGTCCCATTTCCATGCCTCTCAGTGTTCGCATGACTGTTGACGGTCCACTCAGCATCTGTAGGCGCTCTGCAGGACTCAGAAATGCCCTCCCCAGAAAGAATGAGAGCTCTGTGGTTTCTCTGGCTGGGGGTGAGTACCCAGGTGGGACCCACTCAGCCAAAGGGGTTAGGTGTGTACATGTCAGATCAGTCCAGTTTTACCACTTTGTGGTTTCCATCTAAAAACAATCCTCACGTGGAAGAAGTTTGCCTGGTTAAGGTACAAGAATGAGGAGTATAATTTGGAAACGGAAAAGCGAGGTACACAAGCCTTATGACTCACCTGCTTCACCACTGGAGATGATCAGATGAGTATCCATCAACTCAAGGGCAGTTTCTCATAATTCCCAGCCCGCCAGTGGTGGCGCATGCCTTTAATCCCACCACTCAGGAGGCAGAGGCACAGTGGATCTCTGTGAGGTCAAGACCAGCCTGGTTGACAGAGTGAGTTCCAGGACAGCCAGGGCTACACAGAGAAATCTTGTCTTGAAAAACCAAACCAAAAAACAAACAAACAAATCCCCCCCACCAAGAAAAAAACAAAAAACCACATCCTTAGTCTGGGGGTGTTGCTCAGTTGGTAGATTGCTTGCCTAAGATGCATAGACTCTGAGATTGATCTCCCTCACCCCCATAAATGGAATGTGGTGGAGCATGCCTATAACCTCAGTACTTAGGAGATAGAGACAAGAAGATGGAGAGTTCAAGGTCATCTTTGGCCACATGGTGAGTCCAGGCTAGCCTTGGATACATGAGGCCCTGCCTCAAGCTAACAAAAACACGTTTCCCTCCATTACGTGTGCTTGCTCTCTCTTGCTACCCCAATAACTTTACATCAGCATACATTCCCTGTCATTTCTGACTTGGTCAGGATTCAGCCACAACATGGTTTAGCTGGGGTCTTCCGCTTAGCTTTTCCAGGACCAAAATCAAATTGTTGACTAACTGTATTTTCATTAGGGGCTTTGGTTCTCTTCCAGGTGTGTTTGTTATTAACAAAATTCAATTCATTTTTTTACATTTTGCACATTCTCCCCATTCCTCCATATTCATGGGAGGAGCAGTAGTCAGGCAAGCCAGAGCAGGACCTAGGTACTCTGTGTGAGTTTTCCTGGAGCCAAGGAAGCTGGCAGCACAGTGCTTGCCATTCAATCGGGAGGACCCAAGTCAGGATCCATATTTTAAAAAGCAAGGTGCTGGCCAGCAAGGTGGCTCAGCAGGTAGAGGTACCAGTCACCAAACCTGACTACCCGAGCTTGATTCCCAGGACCCTCACTGTGGAAGGAGAGAACCAACCTGTCCTCCAAGTTGTCCTCTGACATCCACCTGTGTACCACGGCACACACACCCCTACCTCCCCGAGTGCACACATGAATAATGTGTAAAAAAAAAAAGTTAGAAAAAAATAAAGGCCAGATGCAACAGCATGCATCTATAATCCCACAGCTGAGGAGGCAGAGAGAGGGGACCCGCTGTCTGACCAGTGCTGGAACTGGTGAGCTCCAGGTTCAGGGAGAGGCCCTGTCTTCAAAAGCAAGGTGGAGAGCAGGTGAGGAAGATACTCATCATCGACCTCTGTTCTCCATTACATTAGTTTATGTGCACCCTCACACATGCACACACCCAAATGAACGTGTACATACAATTCCCCGGGCACACTCGCACAGCATCTACCTACGTTGTGATGAACCAGTGATAACCTGATTGAAGAACTTTTTTTTTTTTTTTTTAATTTTGAAGGAGCCAGACTGTCCCACTGAATCCCAGCTCCTTGATTTAGTAATTGTGTGAACTGCAATAATTTACCTTACCTCTCTAGGTCTTTGTTTCCTCATTTGCAGCATTACTATGATTCCCTTGGCAATGCCTTACTACTAGGAAGGGTGAATACTGGGTGAGCCGTATAGTTAGATACTTAGAAAAAAAAAATGCCTTGACTATAAAAATCAGACCAAATTACTCTTTTTTAATGCAGCATAATCTTTAAGAACAGATTTACTATGTGATATTGCATGCTATTAAATTTATTTAATATCCCTGCTTCTTTGGTCTCAGAACTCCTGTTATGACATATCTCACCTATTTGCCATTTTCTCTACCAGGCAGAAGGGATTTTGGAAGCTCATGGTAGAATAGACTCGTCACTTTTTTCATTTCAGGCACCAGTGACTTTCGGGGACTTAGCCATCTACTTCTCACAGGAGGAATGGGAATGGCTGAGTCCCATTCAGAAGGATTTGTACGAAGATGTCATGTTGGAGAACTATCAGAATCTAGTCTTGCTTGGTAAGGTATCATGCTCCCTTCCCTCACCCCGTCAGTAATCCACAACCAGCCCGTGAAGGCATGTGTCGGTGGGGGGAGGGGGTAGGGGGAGTGAGGGGGGGTGTCACTTAAGTTGTGTGTGGGTTTTTGTTTTTGTTTTTGTTTTTTAATGGCTATGTGTCTGTTCTAAATTACACAGTCAGGGGGCTGGAGAGATGGCGCAGAGGTTAAGAGCACTGGCTGCTCTTCCAGAGGTCCTGAGTTCAATTCCCAGCAACCACATGGTAGTTCACCAGCATCTATAGTGAGATCTGGCGCCCTTTTCTGACATGCAGGCATACATGCAGGCAGGACACTATACATAATAAATAAATAAATCTTTTAAAATAAATAAATAAATTGCACAGTCGGTTGGTTTTTACTGTAATCACAGTATTGGAGACATCAGTTACCATGATCGATTTTAGGACATTTTCATTACTCTCCAAAGGCACCCTGTAGTCTAGAGTAATTCATTTCCCATGCCTGTGTATCCCGTGAGTGGGTGATCCCCAGCCCTTGTTCTGTCTCTTTGGAGTTGCTAGTCTGAGCCTTGTGTGCAAATGGAATCATAAGTACATGGCTTTTTCTCTCTTAATATAGTGTTTTGAGGTTCACACCCACTGCAGCACGTATCAGGACTTTGTTCTGATCCATTATTGAATATTTACATTGTCTGGCTAGACTACTTCATCTTATTTATGTTTTATTAACATGTGGTATGTGGGTTGTTCTACTCCTAATGAACGGCTGCAGTAAGCAATCATGAACAGGTTTTTGTTTGTTTGTTTGTTTGTTTGTTGTCCGAGACAAAGTTTCTCCATGTAACAGCCCTGGCTGTCCTGGAACTCGCTCTGTAGACCAGGCTGCCCTTGAACTCACAGAGATCCACCCATCTCTGCCTCCCAAGTGCTGGGATTAAAAGTGTATGTTACCACTGCCCAGCTTCATGGACCGGTTTTGGGGCATATGCTTTTATTTTCTTGGTTATATATTTTATAAATGGAATTGTGGGTCATTTGTAAACTGTACTTTTTTATATAATTCATGTATTTTATTTTATATGTATAAGTGTTTTGCCTGCATATATGTATGTGCACCATGTGCATGCCTGATGCCCAAGGAGGCTAGAAGAAGGCATCAGCTTACCTAGAACTGGAGTCACAGGCAGTTCTGAATCACCATGTGGGTCCTGAGAACCAGACTCAGGTCCTCTTCGAGAACAACCATTGCTCTTAACCTCTGAGCCATCTCTTCAGCCCCCTGTACATAATTTTTTTTATTGTTCTTTTGAAAGAATTTACTGTAAGGAGTTGATGGGTGTTTGAGGTGAGCAGGAACACTGATTTAACACAGATGGTAACAAGGATGAGGCTACCATCGCTAAGGCTCTGGGGGGAAAGGAAGAGTCTGGGTGGTTTTTTAAGGACTAAGAGGACGAGCCCCATAAAGCTAGGACTCATATTTCTGAAAGGCCAGGGGCGTGTGCTGTATGGTTTGTTTATATGAAACTAGTTCTATGAATAGGGGGTGAAAAGAAAACTAGAAATTGAAATAGACCTTTGTCTTGTTAGGGTTTCTGTTGCTGTGAAGAGACACCATGGCTACAGCAATTCCTATAAAGGAAAACATTTAGTTGGGGCTGGCTCATGATTTCAGAGGTTCAGTCCATTACCATCATGGCGGGATATGGCAGTGTGCAGGCAGACATGGTGCTGGAGAGGGAGCTGAGACTTCTGCATCTGGATCTGCAGGCAGCAGGAAGAAAGAGCGAGCCACTTGTCTGGATTGAGCTTCTGAAACTTCAGAGCCTACCCCGCTAACAACACACTTCCTCCAACAAGGCCACACCGCCTAGTAGTGCCACTCCCTATGGGGGCCATTTTTATTCAAACCACCACAAACTCTGATTGGCAAAGCTGGCAAAGGGGACATTTAGATTGCAGAGCTTGAGGCCACGTAAGGTCCAGTTCCTTCACTTTTTAAATCCTTAATGGGTCCAAGTTGCTGTTGTTAGGGTTTTTTGTTTTGTTTTATTTTGTTTTGTGTTTTGTTTTGTTTTTGTGTGTGTGTGTAACAGTTATTTTAATGTATAGAAATTATTGGGTATAACTATAACTATACATTACTTGCTTTTTATTTAATACATGTAAACTAGTAGCTCGCCTCAGAACCTTGAATGGAGGCACAACATAGCAGTGAGTCACAGAATGATGGCGATTTAGAGCTGAAAGATGACAGTTTCAGACCTTGTCCCAAGAGCATTTGGCCCTATGTTCAGAAAAGTAATTTATAGAGTTAGTGTCTTAGTTAGGGTTTCTATTGCTGTGAGGAGACACCATGACCCCGGCAGCTCTTAGAAAGAAAAGCATTTCATTGGGGCTGCCTTACCGTTCAGAGGTTTAGTCCATTGTCACCATGGCAGGAAGCGTGGCGGCATGCAGGCAGACATGGTGCTGGAGAGGTAGCTGCGAGTTCTGCATCTGGATTGGCAGGCAGCAGGAAGAGAGGGTGACACTGGACCTGGCTTGAGCATCTGAAACCTCAAAGCCCGCCCCCAGTGACACACTTCCTCCTACAAGGCCACACCTATGGGCCTAGGGGGGGCTGTTTTCATTTAAGCCACCAGTTAGATTACACAGCACTACTCTATATAACTTAGTTTTCATCTTCTCTGTCTAAAAATTTTAAACCAACTCTCAATCTAACCATTCAGCACAGAATAAATAGTGTGACATCAGAGGGGTAGACACCAAACAGTTCTCTGAATGTCGGACGGATATTGCAATTATCTAGCACTACTCACCTGGGTCAGTGTCAGGTCACAAGACCATCCCTACCTCAAATACTGCCCACAAGTCCAGACCTCGGGAGCTTCCAACTGACTGCACATTGGGGGTTCCCACAAAGCGCCCTCCCTCCGGGTTTGATAGAACTCAGGTATATCCTGAAGTTTACTAGTTCAACATAAAAGACTCTCTAGAGGCTGCAGATGAAAAGATGAATCAGGAGGGACTCCGGGGGAAAGAGTGCAGAGTTGTGCCATGCCCTCCCTAGGAATGCTACTCCCCATGTGCTCAGCACCCTCCATGCTCTCCGAACCCCTCCTTGGAGCATATAAAGGCTTCGCTGGGTTGGTTTGATTGTTCCTTCTCCAGTTTCTGAGTAGCCCTCTTGTGACGTTAGGGGGCGGGATGGTCCAAGCTCTGATTGCTGTTGATTGGTTGATTTCTCTGGGTTCCTGAAGAGTCCCTGTGCACTTGCTATCTCACGAGCATATGAAGGACCATAGCAGTCTCCAGATCTACTCTACCCTCCTCCCTACCCTGCCCCTGTTCTCCAGCTGCCCCGCACATTCTGGGTATTTCCGGTGTGATGACAAAGCCACGTTTTATTGACACGGGGCACGGCTCTGTTTCCAGTGCTGCCCACACAATGACTCGTTCCCTTATTTGTCCCATGTGCAGGTCTTGCCTGCCGGAGGCCAAATATCATCACCTTGTTGGAGAAAGGGAAAGCACCATGGGTGGTGGAGCCATCCAGACGGCGCCGGGGCCCTGGTGAGTGACCGAGAACCAAGGCCTGAGTCTTATCCTTCCAGCTGCAGAAAGATGCTGAAGCAGTACATACACATGGCTGTCTGTAAACAACAGATATGTCTTACACCATCCTAAGAGTTGGGAATTCTACGAGGAAGACCCTAGCAGATGAAGTATCTGGTGACAGTGCACTTCCTGGTTCATAGATGCTGCCTTCTTATTGTATTGTCAGAGAGTAGGAGGGGACACGATAAGGACACTGACCCCCCAGCTTGAGGGCTTCAACCCCAAAACTGATCGAGTTCCAAGAGCCCTTACCATATCTCCTAGTAGAGAAGTGGACATCCTGCCTGAGAGCCATGGGCTCATTGTTAGAACAAGTGCCTGCCCTTTTAAGGCAGCAGTCACTCTTAAGAGGCCAGCTCCTACCATGAAAATCAGCCACAGCCTGAACCCCTTCCTCGGGCAGAGAGTTAAGGAGGGAGCCATCTGTGCTGTGGTCTCTACAGCTCCTAAAGTGTGGTCTTACCCAGTAGCAGGCTCTTCCATGCTTTTGGTTAGATACACGATGTAAAGCATGTGATGTAAAACTTTCTGCTACTCCTTGAAATGTTATAAAAGTCATGTATTTCCTGTGTTTGAAGGACTTCTCTAAAGCCCGCTCAGGGGACGTCTCTGAAGAGGCTCCTATGGCCTCCTCCCAGCCCTACATTTCATGACTTGTGTCTCGGAGACTCTCATTATGAGTGCTCTCCCTCCTTTCTCCCTCCCCCATCTTCTTCCCCTGTCTCTCTTACTCTCTCTTTAAAAGAAACTCCTCTCCAGGTAAAGCCTCTTCCCTTTAAGATCGCCAGTGATGTCTGGTTCTCGAACATCGCTTCGTGCCTCGAGGCCTGATTGTGGTCTCAAAAACCTTCCTCCTAATAAACCTGACTTCGTAGTGGGCAGTCGTCAGCCTTGCTGTCAGGTTGACTTCGAGGCCCAGGTTCCTCCCGGCAATGCTGTAGTGGGTGGAATTAGTACTATTGCATCATAGCTGAGTGGGACCCTGCCGTCCAGAGAGGTCCTCTCCTTGACAGATGCAGAACAGAACTCAGTCTGCCTCAGCATCCTGAAGCTCAGCTCTCCGCCCTCCTTCCCTCCGACACTTTCTCTTTCGTGATCAGAAGAGGTATCGGCTGATCTTCTGATGCCAACACTCATTATGATAATGCTTGGATTTGAATGATCGTTATTCCTTAAGAAATCTTCATCTCGTGCCGGGCATAATTGGTACACCCCTTTAATCCCAGCACTCGGGAGGCAGATCCAGGCGGATCTCTGTGAGTTCGAGGCCAGCCTGGTCTACAGTGGGAGTTCCAGGAAGGGCTGTTACGCAGTTACCTACTTCTTCCATCTAGGTCTAACTTCTTACTTTCTACCACATTTCAGTAATGCCAGTGTGTTAGGAATCTATCGAGGGCTTAATCTACCAGTGAAAGTGGATGGGCCCTCATTGTCTATCCCCTGTTAGTGATTAGACCCACCAGCTAAGGATAAAGTGTTCAGTACACAAGCCTTTGGGGGAACATCTTCATGTCCAAACCCCAGGAAGATATGTAACACAAAGAAGCCAGAGCAACACCAACCTGCCAGGCAAGGTATGGCCACTGATGCAGTGGTGTTAGGAAGGTAGCCAGCCACATTCTGATTGGATTTGAGCCCTGAAGTCATGGGCTTGGGGTGGGGGGTGGCGTGGCAAATGAGGACAGCTACTACTGTGTTTGTTTGTTTAAGAGAGGATGTTTGCCGAGCTGTGGTGGCACACGCCTTTAATCCCAGCACTCGGGAGGCAGAGGCAGGCGGATCTCTGTGAGTTCGAGGCCAGCCTGGGCTACAGAGTGAGTTCCAGGAAAAGGCGCAAAGCTACACAAGAGAAACCCTGTCTCGAAAAACAAAAAAAAAAAAAAAAAAAAAAAAAAAAGAGAGAGAGAGAGAGAGAGGATGTTGGCACAATGAAAACGGAAGGCCCGTCTTCATTTTCTATCTTTGGACATAAGAAATATTTATTTTTGTACAGCATAATGCTGTTTTAAGTCACAGATGAAATTTAGCCACATCACGTAAGGTTTAGA
The DNA here is from genome assembly GCF_004664715.2 of Peromyscus leucopus. Taxonomy (NCBI): domain Eukaryota; kingdom Metazoa; phylum Chordata; class Mammalia; order Rodentia; family Cricetidae; genus Peromyscus; species Peromyscus leucopus. The sequence goes on from NC_051063.1 coordinate 183,598,188, forward strand.
AAAAGCCAAAGTTGCCAACTAAGGATACCACTTAGATGTCAATCACTAAGTTGCTGTGAAAGCGATCATCATTCTTATGTACAGTTAGTAGAGTTTGGCTTTTGTAACATTGTATTCCGTTTCCATTTTGATTCTGATTTCTTAATTAATAGCAGTGCATTTATGTAAGTAGTTTGTTTTTGTTTTTTTCCTTTCTGTTGCTTTTAGTCATGGAAATGAGATGCCGGATTCGAGAGTTACACTCTAGATATCTCTGAGTTGCTTTTCAGAGTTGTGACGTTGCCAGCTCCCAGGAAACCCGGCACAAACTTCAGAAGCCTTTCTAGGGATGGCGCTTCTCACCTGCTGTCTTAGTTGGTTGCTGAAGGAGTGAGCACAACCCACGGGACGATACCAGGAGACAGCTCCAGACAGCTTGTGCCAATTTTGTTTTTTTCCTTTTGCAGTGGTTCTCAACCTTCCTGATGCTATGACCCTTTAATGCAGTTCATCACGTTGTGGGGACCCCAACCATAAAATTACTTTGTTGCTACTTCATAACTGTCATTTTGCTACTGTGATGAATCATAATGTAAACATCTATGACAATACAGGATATCTAACATGTAGCTCCTGTGAAAGGGTCATTTGACCCCCAAAGGGGTTGTGACCCACAGGTTGAGAACCACTGCAGTGAGCGCTCAGAGCCCTGAGTCTAACCAGCAGAGGAGATTTAGTAAATGAGCACCGTCTACAGAAACACAGTCAATGTCAGTTCAACTTTCATTTTCACTAGAGCTGATGTTATTCTTTTTTTTTTCCCCCTGAAGGGCTTGGAGATAGCTCAGTGGCCGAACACTTCCCTAGAGCATACAAAGCCTGGGCTCAGGGGACAGTGCCCAAGAAAATAAAAATGTTCTCAGTAAATTTATGACTCAGTTTATGGAGCGCTTGCCAGGTCCAGGTTCTGTGCCAAGGCCTGCACATTCATTGTCTCATTTATTCTTTCCAGTACCTGTAGCAGTCTTTGTCATTCCAATATGACAAATGAGGATTAGAACCCAGCTTAAATGCCTTGCTTAGGCTCTGTGGAAGAACCAAGTGGTGAGGATTGGAGCCCTGGCAGTTTGCATTGTGACTCCAAATAGAGACCTACAAGGCCAGGTGCATTGGTGCACACCTATAACCCCCTATAGCCCCAGCACTCAGGAAGCAGAGGCAGGTGGATCTCTGTGAGTTGGAGACTAGGCTGGTGAGTTCCAGGCCAGCCAGAGTTCATGGTGTGACTCTGTCTAAAAAAAAAAATTCCTATTTTAGTCAATTTTATTTTATTTATTTGTTTTCTCTGTTTATAGGAAAATTGGTGAGTTTTTTAAACTTTTTTCCCATTTTTTTGTTTCTTTCTGTGTGTGTCTGTGTGTCTGTGTGTGTGCATGCGCCCACACGTTTGCGTGTATGTATGTGCATATTTGCATGTGTGTGGGCATATGTGTGTAAGTGCATTTGGTGACGTGAGGTTGGTGTCAGGAGTCATCCTACCCATTGACACAGAGTCTCTCAATCAAACCTAGATCTCGGCAGTATTATGGCTGGACTTGCTAGCCAGCCTGCCCCACGGCACCCCGTCCACAAATCTGTGGTTGGAATTACAGACAGGCCTCTGGGCCAACCTATCATTTACTTGAGTTCTGGGAATCTAAATTTTGGTCCTTAAGATTAGAAAGCAAGTGTTTTAATCACTGAGCCATGACCCTGTCCCAGGGTTTTGGCTTTTTTTTTTTTCTTACCTCTTCGTGTGTGCATATGTGTGGGTCAGTTGGTGGATACACACATGGATGCCTTGTGAATGTCAGATGATACGCTATGGAAGTTGGTTCTTTTCCTTCCATCCTGTGGGTCCCAGAACTCAAACTAATGTCAACAGACTTAGAAGCAAGTGCCTTTACGGGGTGAGACATCCCATAGGCATTTTCAAATGGTGGAAGGTATTGACTTCTACTTGGTAATTTCTCTTGTTGTTGTGAAGACATTCATCTGTATTCTAAAATTTTGAATATGTGCCATGTTGTTTTAGTTTAGAGTGTTTTCAATTTTTACTTATTTGTGTGTATTGTATGTTGTATGTGTGTGGGCACTTGCATGCTATAGTGTGTGCTGTGGAATTCAGAGGACAACATACTTCTTTTGTTTTGTTTTTTGAGACAGGGTTTTTCTATGTGACTCTGGCTGTCCTGGGATTTGCTCTGTAGACCAAGCTGACCTTGAACTCACAGAGATCCACCTGCTTCTGACTCTTGAGTGCTGGGATTAAAGGCATGCATCACCACCGCCCTCCTCTACTGCTTTTATGTAGGTTCTAAGGCTATATATAGCTCAGGTCAGGCTTGTGTGGCATCACTGGGATTAGTTTTAGCATGTGCTGTGCTTTAGACTCCCTTCTTGGAAACAGGGAGAGGAACTGAAGGAATGTGTTAATATTCAAAGCAAGAAAAGGAGAGGTCCTCGGTAAATGAAGGTGCAAAGAAAAAGATAAGAAAGTGTCTGTAGAGATGGCTTAGTGGTTAAGAGAGCCTACTGCTCTTCCAGTGGAGCTGGGTTTGGTTCTCTGCACCTCTGACTCCTGCTCAGGAGATCCAGTACCTCTGTGTGTCCTTACACAATGAACACACACACACACACACACACACACACACACACACAACACAACACATAAAACCAATGACATCAGAGCCTCTGACTCCTGCTCAGGAGATCCAGTACCTCTGTGTGTCCTTACACAATGAACACACACACACAGACACAACACAACACATAAAACCAATGGCATCAGAGCCAAGGATTCTAGGATAAATCCCATTAATCTTTTTTTAAGAGTTTAATTTCTTTTTTATCTATTTTTAATTATGTCTCTGTGTATACATGCACATGAGTACAGGTGCCAAACGAGGCGGAGACATCAGATTCACTTAGAGCTGGAGTTACAGGTGGTTGGTTGTAAATGAGCCAG